>NC_089803.1:600000-900000 GCF_029633855.1 Hoplias malabaricus | reverse complement strand
TGTTAAAGTTCTAACTGTAATTCTGTGTTTGGAATCTGTTCTTTTAAATGTTAAGCCTTTATTTTTTTAACATAAAGTGTACATTGTGTTTGATATCATGCACATGATTTATTTTATCAATAAAATGATTGATGGATGGAAACATCTTTTTTTAATGAATTTTTAAATTTATTTTTTAATAACTTTTCAACCAAGTTACATAAGACTTTAAATTCAACTGTGCATTGTAGACATTAATCACACTAATCATGCACACCCTTTAGTTTGTCTATAAAGTTAAATTCTTGGTTTTTATTGAATTTTTTAAAATTAAATGTTCAATAACTTTTCAACAAAGTTATATATGACTTAAAATACAGCTGTGCATTGTAGACATTAATCACACTAATCATGCACACCCTTTGGTTTGTCTGTAAAATTAAATTCTTGGTTTTTATTGAATTTTTTAAAATTGAATTTTCAATAACTTTTCCACCAAGTTATATATGACTTAAAATACAGCTGTGCATTGTAGACATTAATCACACTAATCATGCACACCCTTTGGTTTGTCTATAAAATTAAATTCTTGATTTTTATTGAATTTTTTCAAATTAAATGTTCAATAACTTTTCAACCAAGTTACATACAAGTTTAAAATCAACTGTGCATTGTAGACATTAATCACACTAACCATGCACACTCTTTGGTTTGTCTGTAAAATTAAATTCTTATTTTTTATTGAATTTTTTAAATTTTAATTTTCAATAACTTTTCAACCAAGTTATATATGACTTTAAATACAACTGTGCATTGTAGATATGTATCACACTAACCATGCACACTCTTTGGTTTGTCTGTAAAATTAAATTCTTATTTTTTATTGAATTTTTTAATTTTTAATTTTCAATAACTTTTCAACCAAGTTATATAAGACTTTAAATTCAACTGTGCATTGTAGACATTAATCACACTAACCATGCACACCCTTTGGTTTGTCTATAAAATTAAATTTTTGGTTTTTATTGAATTTTTTAAAATTGAATTTTCAATAAATTTTCAACCAAGTTACATACAAGTTTAAAATCAACTGTGCATTGTAGACATTAATCACACTAATCATGCACACCCTTTGGTTTGTCTATAAAATTAAATTCTTGGTTTTTATTGAATTTTTTAAAATTGAATTTTCAATAACTTTTCCACCAAGTTATATAAGACTTTAAATTCAACTGTGCATTGTAGACATTAATCACACTAACCATGCACACCCTTTGGTTTGTCTATAAAATTAAATTTTTGGTTTTTATTGAATTTTTTAAAATTGAATTTTCAATACATTTTCAACCAAGTTACATACAAGTTTAAAATCAACTGTGCATTGTAGACATTAATCACACTAACCATGCACACCCTTTGGTTTGTCTGTAAAATTAAATTTTTGGTTTTTATTGAATTTTTTAAAATTGAATTTTCAATAAATTTTCAACCAAGTTACATACAAGTTTAAAATCAACTGTGCATTGTAGACATTAATCACACTAATCATGCACACCCTTTGGTTTGTCTATAAAATTAAATTCTTGGTTTTTATTGAATTTTTTAAAATTGAATTTTCAATAACTTTTCCACCAAGTTATATAAGACTTTAAATTCAACTGTGCATTGTAGACATTAATCACACTAACCATGCACACCCTTTGGTTTGTCTATAAAATTAAATTTTTGGTTTTTATTGAATTTTTTAAAATTGAATTTTCAATACATTTTCAACCAAGTTACATACAAGTTTAAAATCAACTGTGCATTGTAGACATTAATCACACTAATCATGCACACCCTTTGGTTTGTCTATAAAATTAAATTCTTTGTTTTAATTGAATTTTTTAAAATTGAATTTTCAATACATTTTCAACCAAGTTACATACAAGTTTAAAATCAACTGTGCATTGTAGACATTAATCACACTAACCATGCACACTCTTTGGTTTGTCTGTAAAATTAAATTCTTATTTTTTATTGAATTTTTTAAATTTTAATTTTCAATAACTTTTCAACCAAGTTATATATGACTTTAAATACAACTGTGCATTGTAGATAGGTATCACACTAACCATGCACACTCTTTGGTTTGTCTGTAAAATTAAATTCTTATTTTTTATTGAATTTTTTAAATTTTAATTTTCAATACATTTTCAACCAAGTTACATACAAGTTTAAAATCAACTGTGCATTGTAGACATTAATCACACTAACCATGCACACCCTTTGGTTTGTCTATAAAATTAAATTTTTGGTTTTTATTGAATTTTTTAAAATTGAATTTTCAATACATTTTCAACCAAGTTACATACAAGTTTAAAATCAACTGTGCATTGTAGACATTAATCACACTAACCATGCACACTCTTTGGTTTGTCTGTAAAATTAAATTCTTATTTTTTATTGAATTTTTTTTTTTTAATTTTCAATAACTTTTCAACAAAGTTATATAAGACTTTAAATACAGCTGTGCATTGTAGACATTAATCACACTAACCATGCACACCCTTTGGTTTGTCTATAAAATTAAATTCTTGGTTTTTATTGAATTTTTTTAATTTTAATTTTCAATAATTTTTCAACCAAGTTACATACAAGTTTAAAAGCAACTGTGCAGTGTAGATATTAATCACACTAATCATGCACACCCTTTGGTTTGTCTGTAAAATTACATTCTTGGTTTTTATTGAATTTTTTAAAATGTATTTTATCCATTCAGGATTCAAACTGATGATCCATAGATCATAATCACTCAGGGCCGAAAATCTTTAAATTAGCATTTCACCCGGTTTGCATAAAACATTAACTCAATCTGTGCATGGTACAGTATTACCAAGAAATGGCAGGAAACTGGTTGTCTAAATGAAATACGGAAGACGAAAAAAAAATACATTGTACAGAATTGCTTGTATTGTAATAAAAAATGGCAACAACAAACACCCCCCCCCCATCCTGCAAACTCCCCTCTCAAAACACATACACACACTTTTTAACACACACACAATTAAGTTTAACTTTGTTAATCTAAAATAACATTTCTTTGTTGCTGTTATATATTATTTATTACAGGGAAAAATACATACCACTTTTATTTTCAAAAGGAATCTGTTGAATGATAATTCAATAATAATGTAATGATAATACATCCCATTTAGATTTTTTGTTTTTATTTATTACATCAATGATTACATAAATACAGAAATTGAATAAGGATGTATACATACAATCCACAAAATATGATATTATAACTACCCAGCTATACAAGCAATATCAATATTTAGAACAAGTGCATGTGCTCATCTTCACTCTCCTAGTGTCAAGAGCAATATGTGTGATGAGGAGACCTAACAACCAACTAACTACAAGTTTTGTAATTGGGGGGGAAAGCAAATAAACAAACAAACACACAAACAAACCAATATATTAATGGTTTAAGTTACATAGTATGCTTTCAATGACTTTCAAGATGTTAATCTGTTTGGAATGGGAAGCATATGAAACCAGTTGTTTTCTGAAATGTTGAGATATTTTTAACAAATATGCATGCCATTTATGGAGTGCTGGAGTGTGCCTGTACTACAAGTCTTTTGGTGGGTGCACTCACCCTATTTTGCTACAAGTTCTGTAATCCAAGTTGTTATGTGCTGAAGCTACCTGTACAGTAGCTAATTAATACCTTAATATCCACAAAAATCACATTTCCATTTTTTGTTTTTTGCAAGCAAAAACTCCTCTTCACTCATGCCCAAGCACATGATGTGGTACCAACGATGACATGCCTCACAACAGATCTATTAGGTGAAAAAAAACAATTTTAATAAATAATTATGTATGATAAAAACTATATCCACACATAAATTAAGTGCATCAATTTGATTTTATCATTACAATTGCACATGTGATTGAATATATTTGATGTTTTTTTTTTTTATTTGAAAAGATATTTACATGGAAGAATTTGGTAGGCTTGAATATCTGGGTACTTTGGCAAAAGATAAAATGCTATGGTCAGATGAGAGCATCTAATTATTGTGGAATCAAAACTCAGTCCAGTAAAGCATTTGTAAAATTTCAAACCTACTGCAGCTCCACCTCACAATCCTGCTGCTTGCTAGGCTGCCATTGTAAATAAGAACTTGTTCTTAATGACTTGCCTGGTTAAATTAAAGGTTAAATAAAATAAATTTAGAGAGCTTAAAGAATCTAATATTTTCATACATGCTACAAGGCATGTTGAGGGGTCATGTTGAATACATTCCTCAATAGGTAGAAGCTCTTTTTTGTGATGTTTAGTCATATTAAACGTATTTGTTATAATGTTTTTATTATTTTTTTATTTATCTTGCTGTGAGTTATGATTATTACAATTTTGATATATCAAAAATTGCTTTAAAGACTTACCCACAGGATTTTTTGGTCTTTGTCTAATGGCAAAGTGTCACTACCACACAATGAGCAGAGGTTTTTCAGTGGTTCTGAAATAGTAGCAAACCAGATTTTATATTTTCTTTTATAAGAAAGTAAGTCCTTTATCAAATAATTACAGATGAAACATTAAGTTAGCTTTATGTCTTCTCTCTGTTTTGTACATTGTGTTATTTACTAAATGAAATGTTACGGTTTATTGTGCCTCAGTTAATGTAATACAACAAAAAGGAATACTTAACATACCTGTTGCCTTCAAAATAAATTTAGCCATTTGGAACCTGAGATGCTGTATCTCTGTTTTGCTTGCAGGAATTGTCATGGTTTTGGGAACAGATGGAAACTGAGAAACAATGTCTTCAGCCATCTATTTTATGGGGAAAATTGAACACATCAAATTCTTAATGCTATATTTACTTTCACCTCTCAATGTTAACTCACATTTACTAACTAACTGTGTGCAGTGCAAACAACAAGCAAAGAACTTTCTAATGTAAACCTATTTAAATCAATTTACAAAAATATATTTTAAGGACAAAAATTTTTTTAACAAATCCTGTAATGATAAAAGAAATTTTAAATAAATTTTTAATAAAATGGAGGAGTTTTTCTTGGACAGCAGCAGAACATTGTAATAACAGAATATATTTCTCCATACAGAAACTCTAAGGATTCAAAGTGCATCACAAGCTAAACCATTCTGTAATATATATATATATATATATATATATATATATATATATATATATATATATATATATATATTTATTTATTTACTTATAAATCATTCATTCATTGTCTGCAACTGCTTATCCAGTTCAGGGTCGCGGTGGGTCTGGAGCCTACACAAAATCATTGGGAGCAAGACAGGAATACACCCACCCCTGGAGAGGGCGGCAGTCTTCCACAGGGTGACACATTCACATATTCACTCACACTTATGGACACTTTAGAGTCGTCAATCCGCATTCCAAAATGTGTTTTTTGAGGGGGAGAACACACCAAACTCACTCACAGACACACCTCCAGGTCCTTTTTTTTTTAACAAAGCCTGTTTTTTAGAAAATAGTTTAGCTTGTAATAATTTTCTTTTAATTTGAGCATATAAGGGGCTATGTTTGTTTTTAATAATTTTAATAATTTTATTCTGTAGTAGTATTTAAAAATACTTGATATGTAATTAAAAAAGAATGCACATATTTTCAAATGTTCTTTTAAAATATTTATAAACTAGTTAACGTTTAACAATTGTTTATAAAGGATGGAGTAACCTGAACAGCATTCTTTTCTACATACTCAAATATCACATGATACTCCAAGGTCTAAATGGGATATATCAATTATAACAATAATATTCATTTACTCAATGTTTTATCACAATTTCTGTTTTGGATTTAGCAAAGGAATAGCACTCGTACCTTCATGACAAAAACTCCACAACTGTCTCCATCTGTCTGCTTTGTGTGGTGAATTGTTCCTGGTGTCCACTTGATATGTGCCCAGTCTTCTTTACCATATCTGTTGCTGCGCATCTTAAAGTACTCCCTGCATTGCATAGAAAGTTTTTTTTACACCATTTACTTACATAAAACAATTTGTATACACATTAGGAATTTAGAATGACATTTAAAAAAGAGAATATCAAGGACTTCACAAAAGATTTGTAAGTTTCCATATGAGGATAAGACATCTTGATGTTGGAAGTGGTGGTAATTTTGATGTTTAATGTATTATAAGTAAAATTAACTGTAGTAATGCACAAAGTTAGTCATTCATAAAACACTGAAAAAGTATTTTACCTGAATCGTTTTGCTGCCTCAACAGAGTCCTTCAGCTCATCATGTCCTTTTGGATCAATAACAAAAATTGCCTTTTGTAAGGCATTGATATACTGTTTGGAAAACAAGCAGGCCTTTAAAGGTTAGTTGAATTCAAATAGTTTAGAGCTTTTAGTGATTTGACAGTGATTTGAAAGCTTCATTTGAATATTTTACCAGAAGTTTCCAGTGTATAGCACAGTTAAAAAATCCAATGAGAGCATTATACTCATCAAAGTGCACCTGTTAAAAAAAAAAAAAGAAAGAAAAGACAATATAAAATTATCAGAACATGAACCCAAATAATTTATTAAAGGAATTAAACAAATGTACAAAATTTTTTTTTAATATTTCATATAATACTTTTGTAGACCCAAAAGTCTTTAGTCTATAAACTGTTATATTGGTCTTCTGTATGCAGCATAATTGGAAATATTCAGGAAATAAAACACTTTGGAGATGAATTGATCAGATGAAAAACAAAAGGAAAATAATATATGGTAGAAGATTACATCTGAATAGTTTAACACAATACAATATTTTATTAACTATATTTCCCACCATTCTTTGGTGCTTCTTCAATTACATTTTAGCCTGGTCATCTCTGCATTGTATAATTTATTTGACTTTATGTTTACATGTATTAAAAATGCATGTAAGATATATCTTTAATGTATCATGACAAAGTTATGACAGAAATGTTAAGTTAATTATATACCTGTAGAGAAAGTTTCCAGAGATAAGGTAAGAGAAAACTTTTGTAAATGAAATGCATATTAATGAAGAATCTTATAAAGTTTACAGAAATTCCACATACTTAATTAACTAAAACCTATGAATTACTTTTAGACTCCATGAAAAAATGTTTCTATCATTTTATTATTGAAATATAATGGATTAGCTATTACATTGCTCTAAACCAAAACTCAGTGGCACCTATTTAGGATAAGCGGTTACAGATAATGGATGGATGTTTATATTGACCCTGCTGACGTAGCATCAAGCTACTTGTTCAGGTACTAATTAGATTAATTGCTCTTTGAAAGCAATAGCGTGGTGTTTAATACTATAAATGTATATAGTCATCATACTACATTTATCATAATAATCAAATCCAAAGTGTTCAGACTAAAGTAAATTATCCTACAGATTATAAATAAATAAAGCAGCAGGTTAAAAAAACACTTTGCAACATTATTTAATGTGTAAGTAAATAAAAGAAACACCTCTCAATACAACAACAGACACATACTTTTGGTCCCAAATGCATGCCATACACATGTTCTATTCCTGTCCACTGTATGGAGTAACCACGTGACTGAAAACAACCTATTGAAATGATCCTCTTGACTGAGGACGCTGTCTCTGTGGGCACTGTCCAATAGGAGAGCAGCTGATATGATTTTCCAGCCAATCGTGTGAGAGGGGGCGGGTGTTGTGGAGCGGAGTGTGTGTGTGTGAGAGAGAGAGAGAAGCAGGAGGAGAGCTGTGTCGGAGAGAAATCAAAACCTTTTTTTTTTTACAGACGGTAAATATGTGTAAGATATTTACGCCTCGTTTATACCGTGTTTTACTGAAGATAAACGTGTTTAAGATATTTACACCTCGTTTATACCGTGTTTTACTGAAGATAAACGTGTTTAAGATATTTACACACCGTTTATACCGTGTTTTACTGAAGATAAACGCGTTTAAGATATTTACACCCCGTTTATACCGTGTTTTACTGAAGATAAACGCGTTTAAGATATTTACACCCCGTTTATACCGTGTTTTACTGAAGATAAACGCGTTTATGATATTTACACCCCGTTTATACCGTGTTTTACTGAAGATAGACGTCTGAAGATAAAGATGTGTTTAAGATATTTACCAACTACATATCTCTGCAGTCCGGAGGCCATCAAGTGGGAGGGGCGTAATGCAGCAAGTGGGCGATCTATGTTTATATTTATATATATTTTATATATGTTTCTATGTCTGTGTATCTAGATGTTTTGTGGGAAGGCAAATGTAGGAAAAGCAGCCTTTGTAATTTGAAAAAAGGGCATAGTTTCTCTCCAACAGAACTAGGTTCCCTCTGCTATGTATATAGTTTAAAATTAGGTTTCAGTGAAAACTAAATACATGGCACTTCTGATATTTTAATTATATATTTTGGTAATCTGATTATGGGGTGAACTGCAACCTCATGAAATCCATTAGGTCTCTCATGTCTACAATCATTATTTTAATTTGATTACAGAACTATAGGACTGTGTTATTTGTTTTGTACTCAGCACAGTATTGGATTATAATGAGTTTAAATGTGTAAACCCTTAAGTAACACTATAGAAAACGGCCCACTATTGAAATAAACATTTAAAGCAGCTCCTTTCCATTAATGGACATGGGAGAAATGGTGCTAATCATTATCAAATAATCATACTATTCAGCAAACCTCCCATGAGCACTCAGTCATAGTGGGTGTATATGACAATAGAGTCAGTGCATGTAGCTACAAGTGAGGTGAACTTAATAAGATGGAAGATCACTGTAATTTAGTTATGGTTTAATGAACTCCAAGATGGTGGTGCAACCTTTCAGGAAATGTGGCTCAACTTAAAACTAAGAATATAAACAGACATTCAGAGATGTTCACTGTACTTCATCTAGTTCCTTTACATGGTTTTAAATTATTCTTTATAGAAGTATGTCCTTGTTATATAGAGTACTCTGTTCAGATTATCACACATGCTTTGATTTGGCATCAGAACCAGGTCCTGGAACACCCTACTCACAAAATTGGTTGAATCAAGTTTGTTTGAAGAGGTAGAATAGGATCAGAACTGGATAACACTGGCTTAGACTGTCAGAAAGCCTCCTTTATTCTTACCTGGATTGTGCATGTGAATTTGTAGAAGGACTGTCATTCATTCATTCATTGTCTGAAACTGCTGATTCAATTCAGGGTCGCGGTGGGTCCAGTCCGAAGCCTAACCGGAATCACTGGGTGCAAGGCAGAAACACACCAGTCCCTCACAGGGCGACACACACACACACACATTCACTCACACTGAGTCGCCAATCCACCTACAGGCAGTCACATGGAGTGTGTCTCAAACCCACAACCTCCAGGTCCCTGGAGCTGTGTGACTGCAAAACACTACCTGCTGCACCACCGTGCCGTCCGAAGGGCTATCAATTTATTTTAATACAGTTAATTTATTCAGTTCAATTTATTTCAGAAATACACCATATGCACAAATATTTGAGGACAAATTTGTAATAAATGTATTCTACATTAAGTTGCACCCGTTACTAACACAGATGTGCAGACGTGCACTCACTGCCTCTCTGATCCTTGTACAGAAATACTGACAATAGAATTGGATTCTCTGGAGTAGAGAAACATGAACCTAATGCCAGGCGAGGAATATATAGCACCCCAGGACTTGGCTGTGCTGATGAACCCATATTTACTGTCATGTCACTTGTTAGGAAGTGAGTAGTAGCCCATATGTAAGCAAACATTATCATTCTCAGTACATGTGGTCTCAGTTAAATGGTTATCCTCTTTATTTATTGCAAGAATTACACATATTAAGCCAAACACAAGTCTGTGAATCACATAATGCTGAAAATGTACTCGATGTTTACAAGGTACTGAAAACAAAACAGTTATTACATGGTCACCAGGCACACAGCTGTACTACAAAATACACAATAATCTAACACAATAATCCCAAAGAACTCGCTGACATTCTCTCAAACTTCCAAACAATGCTCAAACAGAGCAATCTGAGCTGCATTAGTTATAGAAATGTGTTAGAAGAAAGAAAATAACTAGGATACCTATTTTGTGCAGGGCATTTTACTAACAGACAGCCTAGGTTTCTAAAAGTATCAAACTATACACACTGTCTGAACTGTGGTGTATAAGGTGCTCTGGAGTGTAGTATATGTGCCTTAAGAATTGAGGCGAGGGGCCCTACAGTCCAGTTAACATGCCTTAAAAATTCTGGGGTAAGGGGCATGGCATAACCACAAACATCACATTGACCCTGATACCCTGCTCATCAACACAAGCTTTTAGAAACAGCTCTATATTACCCCTGTTTTCAAAAACAAATAAAAAGGGTTCTTTTGCCTCTGAGTCATCTCCATAAATGATCTTCATGCCATCTACATATTTCGAAGCCAGCAACATGCCTGAGTCGTGCTTAAAATATTCTTCCGTGCTCACTTGGAGCTGCCTCCGGTCTGCAGAGATACCCTTCTCTGTTTTACTGATGATAAATGCGTTTAAGATGTTTACACCCCGTTTATACAGTGTTTTACTCAAGATAAATGTGTTTAAGATGTTTACACCCCATTTATACCATGTTTACTTAAGATAATATACCTGGGCAATTAATCAAAATTCATATTTAGAATTTCTAACTGACATAATCTTGTCTATATCAGTTATATGCATTATTATTAGTCTGTTATGTCCCCACTGTGTGTTTAAAACCACACACCAAGCTGTAGTAACGTGATTCTGCCCCTATCTGCCCTATAGACGCACCCTAAATGCCAAATCAGACCAAGTGACTCGAGCAGCTAGTGTCTGGTTTTGGACCTGCTGTGTTTGAGTATAATTAAGACGACAATGAACAAAAGTTAAATGTAAACAAGCTCTCAGTGACATTAGAAAAAAAAAAACATATTTAATACTGGAGCATATTTACAGCTCAAACCTCGTCACTGAACTGTGAGGGTCAAAAATACAAAAACAAAATAATTGTTCATTAATCGTGGTAAAATGTACAATTAATTGTGATATTGATTTGCGCTTATATTGACCAGTCCTAGATATTGCTCTATTCCTGCACCATGAGTTGTCAACACTGACTAATTTTTTGCTGTTTCAGTAGCAGTACTTAAGGTGGAACTGACTACAAATTCAGGAGAATATTGGTCTCCAATAGAGAGCCAGGGGAGAGAGAATTTAACTAATTTATCTTTGTTTTTTTCTTGTCTTCCAGGACAGAAGACCATCTCTTTGGATATATTCTCTGGCTCCTGTTTTTCAAGAAAGTTCCAGATTTTTTCCACAGGTGCATCAAGAAACATTTCCAAGTGGAATATAACACAATGTTGAGATCAGGAGGGATTAAATGTGAGGATATGGAGGACAGAAGCTCCAGTTCTCAGGAAGCATCCTTGGATAATCCCCACACTCACACATCCAACAGGAAATCTCAGACAAGTGAAAACAAATGGAAAACTTATGACTGTTCAGAGTGTGGGAGGAGTTTTACTCAACAGGGTAGTCTCAAAACACACCAGCACATTCACACAGGAGAGAAACCGTATCACTGTTCAGAGTGTGGGAGGAGTTTTACTCAAAAGGGTAATCTCCAAAAACACCAACGCATT
This sequence comes from Hoplias malabaricus, assembly GCF_029633855.1. Lineage (NCBI taxonomy): Eukaryota > Metazoa > Chordata > Actinopteri > Characiformes > Erythrinidae > Hoplias > Hoplias malabaricus. The sequence goes on along the minus strand of NC_089803.1, from coordinate 888,334 downwards.
CACACAGGAGAGAAACCGTATCACTGTTCAGAGTGTGGGAAGAGTTTTACTGAACAGGGTAGTCTCCAAAAACACCAACGCATTCACACAGGAGAGAAACCGTATCACTGTTCAGAGTGTGGGAAGAGTTTTACTGAACAGGGTAGTCTCCAAAATCACCAACGCATTCACACAGGAGAGAAATTGTATCACTGTTCAGAGTGTGGGAAGAGTTTTACTGTACAGAGTAAGTTCCAAAAACACCAACGCATTCACACAGGAGAGAAACCGTATCACTGTTCAGAGTGTGGGAAGAGTTTTACTGAACAGTGTAATCTCCAAACACACCAGCGCATTCACACAGGAGAGAAACCGTATCACTGTTCAGAGTGTGGGAAGAGTTTTACTCACCAGCTTAGTCTCAAAACACACCAGCACATTCACACAGGAGAGAAACCGTATCACTGTTCAGAGTGTGGGAAGAGTTTTACTCAAAAGCGTAGTCTCCAAATACACAAGCGCATTCACACAGGAGAGAAACCGTATCATTGTTCAGAGTGTGGAAAGAGTTTTACTCACCAGCTTAGTCTCAAAACACACCAGCGCATTCACACAGGAGAGAAACTGTATCACTGTTCAGAGTGTGGGAAGAGTTTTACTCAACAGGGTAGTCTCCAAAGACACCAGCGCATTCACACAGGAGAGAAACCGTATCACTGTTCAGAGTGTGGGAAGAGTTTTACTGAACAGGGTAGTCTCCAAAGACACCAGCGCATTCACACAGGAGAGAAACCGTATCACTGTTCAGAGTGTGGGGAAAGTTTTACTCACCAGATCAGTCTCAAAACACACCAGCGCATTCACACAGGAGAGAAACCGTATGACTGTTCAGAGTGTGGAAAGAGTTTTACTGTACAGGGTAGTCTCAAAACACACCAGCGCATTCACACAGGGGAGAAGCCGTATCACTGTTCAGAGTGTGGGAGGAGTTTTACTCAACAGGTTAATCTCAAAATACACCAGCGCATTCACACAGGAGAGAAACCGTATCACTGTTCAGAGTGTGGGAAGAGTTTTAGTCGTCAGAGCTCTGTCCGGAGACATCTCTGCGTTCACCCAGAACCAGAAAAGTTAGCACTGAGTGAGGGATTACCTTCAGAGATTGGGATTTAATTATTGTATTGGGTCAAATTAAATGTAAAAATATCCTTAAAGCTGAATTGTGTAGTGCTTGGGAATTTGGAGACATGTGATTGAACTGTGTGATACCAGATGCCATGGATTGTTTATGGAACTTTTATTTTTATTGTTATGGGCATGGATGTTCTCTTGTATCTCTATCCTGTCCCGTCCATATGTTATAGGATCCACTCCTGGGTTCTTGAGTGACTGCATGCCGGATGCCAGAATCTGGGTCCATGGTTTGGCTTTAACCATCGGCTATAAAAGAGAGGGTTACGTCACACACGAGAGGAATGCTTCCTCACTTGACTGTTTACATTTTGTGCTGTTGAACTCGCTTAGTGTTGAATTGTTAATTGTTGAATGTTTTTTGTGAATGTTGCCTGTCTGTAAGATGTACATATTCGTAAACGTGTACCAGTTGTAGGGAGTGGCTCCCGTTTTTGTTTTGGGAACTGGGGTTTGTCTCTGTTTATACACAGCAAGGGAGTAAGGTTAGCACATTATCTTTGTTTTTGTCGTCTTTCACAGGTTAGTTAGTGTACCTAAAAGTAGTTAGTGTGGGGTTTGTTTGTTGTTTTGGCCTGGATCACTCCTGAAGTCAATTTTCTGGTTCACTAAACTATCGATCACCTTAATACATTTCACAAAACTGTCCTAAGTTGTAGTTTTTTTTGCACTCATCACACTGTCTGTTATTTCATATTTGTGTTGCGGTCTGCCCTAGACCAGGTCGTAACATTATTTTCAAGATGTGACCTCAGAATTAATTATTACAGGTGCTATTTACCCTCTCATTCACACTGTCATTGTTGTGTTTCACTGTGCTCCAAATAGAGACAATACAAATTAAATGAAGCACTATCACATGACCACCTCCACTTATCTGAGATCTTTTCACTGTTCCAAATCTTCTGAATATCAATCACCCCTGTTTCTCCTTCATGCTCATTAGACAGAGTATTTAAATACAGTGTTGGTTGAGATTGTGTAAGAGTATTGCCTTATCTGTGCATTCAGTGCTTTATTTATTGGTTCTATTTTTCTCTCTTTGAATTTGCCCTTTGGATCTGTTTGTATTTTTGGCTTGACTTCAGACTTTTGTTTATGCCTTTAGTTTGCCCTCTGTAGGATATTAAACTGTTTTTAATCCACAAGCGTCACTTGAGTTATCTTTTGATATCATGACAAATTAATCTTTTTAAAATGTACTTTTTAAAGGTCGTAAAGACACAACTTGCTTGTTTGTTACTTTATTTTTTTATTTATTGTGTGGATGTTCACAATAATCACCATTCTCTATTTGTAAATGATAGAAGACCTTTTAATGAAAATCATGAAATTAAATATTTCTAAATTATAAAGTAAGGAATTGGATATAAATATAAGCAATAATGTTGTAGATGCCACAGTGGAAGAAGTCATACATTTGTGAGGCTTTTTCAAAGGTCAAAAAATGAAAATGAAAATTGACACAGGCCTCCCACTTGTTATATTAACACTAATTATAATTTTCATAGAGCATGGGTTTGGGAGTGGATCAGGAGCTCCATAGCGCCCCCACGTGCAGACAATTGTCTGGATGAAGCTGATCAGATATTTGGTCACTGATCTCATCTCCAAACAAATATCACTGAGTTTTATCATAAAGCAGGTCTACTGGAGTTAGGACAATTCAGGTGCCAACTATCTTTAAATGCATATTTGACATGTCTGGAATGCTGGAAATTTGCAGACTCATCATTATTGTTAGCACATACAGGTGCTGGTCATAAAATTAGAATATCATGAAAAAGTTTATTTCAGTAATTCCATTCAAAAAGTGAAACTTGTATATTACACTCATTCATTACACACAGACTGATATTTCATTTGGCCCTGTGAAGGACTGGCGTCCCCTCCAGGGTGTATTCCTGCCTTGCGCCCGATGATTCCAGGTAGGCTCTGGACCCCCCGCGACCCTAAATTGGATAAGCGGTTACAGATAATGGATGGATGGATGATATTTCATTTGTTTATTTTTTTTTAGTTTGATGATTATAAGTGACAATTAATGAAAACCCCAAATTCAGTATCTCAGAATATTAAAATATTACTTAAGACCAATACAAAAAAAGGATTTTTAGAAATGCTGGACAACTGAAAAGTATGAGCATGTACAGCACTCAATATTTAGTTGGGGCTCCTTTTGCCTGAATTACTGCAGCAATGCGGCGTGGCATGGAGTCAATCAGTCTCTGGCACTGCTCAGGTGTTATGAGAGCCCAGGTTGCTCTGATAGTAGCCTTCAGCTCTTCTGCAATGTTGGGTCTGGTGTATTGCATCTTCCTTTTCACAGTACCCTATAGATTTTCTACGGGGTTAAGGTCAGGTGAGTTGAAAATGAAATCTGCATCTCCATAAAGTTGGTCAGCAGCCGGAAGCATGAAGTGTTCTAAAACTTCCTGTTGCGTTGACCTTGGAACTCAGAAAACCCAGTGGACCAACACCAGCAGATGGCATGGCTTCCCAAACCATCACTGACTGTGGAAACTTAACAATGGACCTCAAGCAACGTGGATTCTGTGCCTCTCCTTTCTTCCTCCAGACTCTGTGACCTTGATTTCCAAAGGAAATGCAAAATTTACTTTCATCAGAGAACATAACTTTGGACCACTCAGCAGCAGTCCAGTCCTTTTTGTCTTTAGCCCAGGTTAGATGCTTCTGATGCTGTCTCTTGTTCAAGAGTGGCTCGACACAAGGAATGCGACAGCTGAAACGCATGTTTTACAAGCACTGACTCCAGCTGCAGTCCAGTCTTTGTGAATCTCACCCACATTTTTGAATGGGTTTTGTTTCACAGTCCTGTCTAGAGTGTGGTTATCCCTATTGCTTGTACACTTTTTCCTACCACATCTTTTCCTTCCCTTTGCCTCTCTATTAATGAGCTTGGACACAGAGCTCTGTGAACAGCCAGCCTCTTTACAATGACCTTTTGTGTCTTGCCCTGCTTGTGTAAGGTGTCAATGGTCGCCTTTAGGACAACTGTCAAGTCAGCCGTCTTCCCCATGATTGTGTAGCCTACAGAACTAGACTGAGGAAAGACCTTTGCAGGTGTTTTGAGTTAATTAGCTGTTTAGAGTGTGACACCAGGTGTCTTCAATATTTAACCTTTTCACAATATTCAAATTTTCTGAGATGCTAAATTTGGGGTTTTCATTAGTTGTCAGTTATAATCGTCAAATTAAAAGAAATAAACACTTGAAATATATCAGGCTGTGTGTAATGAATGAGTATAATATACAACTTTTTGAACAGAATTGCCTCTGTGCACGTAACGCTTCTGCATTCGCAGAATGGTATTTTAAGTTCTGGTCGGCTAGAGACCTAGAGCAGAGAATGGCAATGGCGTTCTACACACAGTGTTTGCAAGACCTCCCTCGAATGATGATCAATGATGTTCACCAGATCGTCAAGACATGGGCCATGGCTTCTTCAAGCAAAAAAGAAAAAGGGTTCAAAATGTATATATTGAATTATATTGACAACTATGAACGTTAGCATAATGCTAGGTGTTAGCGCCAGTATATTAAGCTAAACTAAAGCTTACTAAGCATCATAAGCTCTTAATTCAGCGTTTAAGTTGTCTTATTTGTCTATTAAACATAAATATTAGCTAACTATCACAATCTAAGGTGAATAATTTTTAACTTGGTACTAAGCAAATAGCATCTATGACAGTAAGAATGACTAGTTGTTTTCTCATTTGTATTTTAGTGTCAAACAGAGATCAGGTGACAGGAGAAATATGTGTGAAGGCGACATATTTTGGGTCAATGAAGAAGTTGGAGAAGCCGCCCAGATTGAGTGTAGGGTGACAGTAAAGAAATAGCTAACTAAATTATTTGTTTTTATATACATGTTTCTGTTTATTAAAGTAAATATTAAAGGCAGTACACCAAGAAGATGATCGGTCTTTTGTTCAGATGTTTCCTGATATACTTTAAAATAAATATTGCTTAAATGAAGCATGTTTTTACATCTGCAGAGGTTGTTTTTTTTTTCATGTACAAACGGCATATTTTTAGGTCTATGGAGTTTAATTTTTTTGTTTGTTTGCTTTTGGTTCTTTTATTTGTTTATTTCGTTCATTTTATTTACCTGTACAGATGTTATTCTACAACACATTGGCGTTTTCGCTAAAGTTGCAACATTTTGCCAGTTGTCACATATATATATATATATGTGTGGCACCACTTAAAAGAAAAAGTATGAGACAGAAAAAGCTTGCCCCATGGTACAATGATAAAACCTGTACCTTAAAACAACCATCATGGAAACTAAAGCGGAAATGGAGATCAACCAAGCTGTAGGTGTTCCACTCTGCCTGGAAGGACAGCCTTGTAGAGTATAGAAATGCCCTCACTAAAGCTCGCTCAGCATATCTGGCCTCGCTGATCTCCCATAATAAAAATAATCCTAGAGTACTGTTTAGTGTGTTTTCCAGAACTACAAAAAATCAGGCAGGTTCTGAACAACTAATTCCAGCAACTGTCACCAGTAAAGCCTTTATGGACATTTTTAATAAGAAAATTGAGAATATTAGACAACAAACTCAACCCACAGTATTAAATCTGACCTGGCTGCCACCCGATGTCACCATGTACCCAAAGCTTTTAAACTAGTTATTACAACTATGATCAAGAACCCAAATCTTGATGCTAGCACATTGTCTAATTACAGGCCTATTTCTAATCTACCATTTCTATCCAAGATCTTAGAAAAAGCTGTGGCCCAACCACTCAGTTCATATCTACATAAGAATCATATGTATGAAAAAATCCACTCTGGATTCAGGCCACATCATAGCACTGAGACAGCTCTAGTCAAGATAACAAATGATCTTCGGTAACACTTTATAATACAGTCTGTGTCTTAACGTGTACTTCCCTGGCACTTACTGCGTATCTTCACACGCTTTACGGTGTACGTTCCGGTGTTTTAAAGTGTATTTAACGGGTATTTACAGTATACCTTCCTGTTCAAAATGCAGTCAGCCTAACTTGCAGTGCCCAGCTGAGTAGCCTTTGTTGTGTGGATAGTGGATAATGTGAACTGTTCACGTGCTGATTTGGTGGTCGGACAGTGATCAACTAGAGAGAACCAATCAGAACACTCTGTCGGATGCCTCGTAACTGAGTCACCTAGACCTGCTGCTGTGCGGAGTTGGGAGCAGGGCAGTGAAGGATATTAGCACAGTGTGCTCTTGGATACTGCGGGCTTTGTGACGGACAGTTTATTTATCATTGTTTCTATCGTGCGTCCACGAGACTGTAAGTTTATGTTAATGTTCTTTACTCAGTTTAGCATTAATAATCACTGTTTAGTCAGCTGAAATAGAAAGAGGGTCAAGCTAGTTTTTTGCTAGCCACTCCGTGCATCTGTCTCAACAGTACGGTGCTTCGTGTGCTGTTAGAGAGTTAGCCTCTGTGCGATTAATGCGACATAGCGACCTGTGTAGTCTTAAATGGACAGTATCCTATACACTTTAGCAGTAATTATAATAGTTCTGTATTTCTGATGTTAATAATTTACTATTATATCTGCAGCAGTTAAGCTTTGTAGTGAGTGGTTGTTATTGTATGTGCACAATACTATTTCCATATAATTGTTCATTGCACTGCTTGATACTTGTGTATATTCTGTTTATTTCTCTTAATAGAAACCACGGGTTAGACTTAATCACAAAGCTTTCAAACTGATATTGAGTGGCATGCATACAACCCAGACAGCACAGGTACGTCCATGAGACGTCGAATTTATATCAGTATATTGCCAAAACATCGCGTTCCAATTTCGAACGTCGTGTGTGTATCACCTGTACATCGGTGGTGCGATATAAAACAGGAGCGTGATATTCATCGCCGTTGCATCGCGGCGACGCCAGAAAAGCAACAGTGAGCTCTGAATATGACCACCAAACCCAGCGCTCAATACCAAGTCCATACTGACACGAGCGATAAAGATAGGAGAAAATCCGAAGTGTTCAAACAAAGGATTTTCACCTTGACAAGTTTCGACTCTACATACAGTAGTTTTTAAAGTGGAGTGGTGGACATTCCAGTGTTTCAAGAGGGACAAATTACTTTCTATATATTTGGAAAACCTGCATTACAGAGATTAATAAAATGAAACTGGACAGATGAATAACATCAAGCAACTTTTTTTTAAAGGTATATTTGTGTTATTATTTGCTCCATCCACAGCTTGTCAGTTTATAAACTCAGAAAAACTGTCACTAGGGGTACCCTCAAGGATTTCTTTAGGGAACTTTGTGCTTTATTCTATTATAATGGTAGATTTTAAAATTGTGTTGAATATTCATATTATATATTTTATTATATAATCCCTACACCCCATTTTATCTCCAGGACATTTTCTTTACACGGGTTTATATTTAAATATTGTAATGAAAGAATTTAATGTACCTTTAGTGAACAATACTGGACTTTAAATCCATTGCTGTAACGTTTAAAGGCACATTTACACTGTACCTTTAGTGACAATAATGTACCTCTACCATTTTTATTATTTTTACTGTGTGTAATTTGTGAGCAGGATGGAACTATTCTATTAAACATACCAAATTGCTGCTACTAAATATCTATGAATCAGCTCTTGGCTAAGAGCAGAAATAGTTATGAGTCACCAGCACAATTTCTCATGTTTTGGTACTTAACCACACATCACTTACAATTTTTGACCAGGTCTCATGAACATATTCTTCTTCTACAAGGTGTATACACATGTTTGAAGGTCTATACTGTGTTGGCCACTTTTCATCCTGTTCTTAAATGATTAGGACACCTACAGAGCAGATATAATTTTATACTCCAGCAGCACAGCTGCATCTTATCAACTTATACCACACTAACACACCACCATATCAGTGTCACAACAATGCTGAGAACGATGCACACCCAAATCATACCTGCTCTGTGGGGGTGCTGTGAAGGTATGAAGGTATACAAACAATATAGTCATTAAATACAGTACTTGTGTACAATGAGTTGGAGGTGTGGTAGAATCAAGGATGCAAGGCAAGATTAGTCATTAATCACAACCAAAATAGTCAAAGCCAAATTACTTCTTTGAAATATGTCTTCATTTGCTTGATTTGTATATTTCCTGTTATGAGGCAATGGTACATATGAACACATGAACAAATTCCATAAGAATGAATTATTATTTTTTTAATCATGGAGATACTAGTCATGAAAAATAACTATTCCCAATTATTAAAATAAAGTTCATTGTTCCTCCTTTTTAGTTTCGTGCACACAGAAAATACTGCTGGTATGAGGCAACCGACTTGTCTCGTTAGACAGCAAATCTTATATTGTTCGATGTGAAGTTTCATATTTGTTTGGAGGTTCACTTCACTCGAAATGTCCAAGCATAAAAGGAGTCTTCAAATGGTTCTACAAAGAAGAAAGAAAGAGATTGATTTTTTTAACTTTAACTTTTCTAAATAACATTTGAATACTTGACTAAACTGACCTTAAGAATAGACAAAGTTGTGGGACTCTTTGTAAAAGCCAGCGATAAAAAGCTTGATAAATATCAATACAAATAAGGAGCTGGCTGCCATAAGTGAAGAATTAATGTAAATATAAGTGTCTTCATTCTATCTAATGCTTACAGGCAGTGATGAAATCCACTAAACAAAATATATATATATATATATAAACAAAATGTTAAAACTTTTATAATTACCAAATGTAAATACAAGTGTATGGACTAGGGTCAATAGTGCAGCAGAATCTGTCAACACCAAGTGGCAAATAGGACTGTCACAATCATGAAAATTTAGATGATGGTTATAGAAATAATTGTGAATAACTTTTCTTGCTGTGTGGTCCATGTTCATGAAGTTCATCAGAGTAGGAGTGTTGACTTAAGATCAGATCCATCTCTTATTTACTTTGACTTGCATCAAGAAATCCTGAAACTCACTTATATTAAGAAGCTTGACGAATACTGACCAATGTTGCCAGCATTAAAATACCAGCCCAGTTTGGCTCACTATTATCATCATCATCATTAAGTTATACTGTTAAAAAAATTAAGAGCCTACCTGGAATCATTGGGCGCAAGGCAGGAATACACCCTGGAGGGGGTGCCAGTCCTTCACAGGGCAACACAGACACACACACATTCACTCACACACTCACACCTATGGACACTTTTGAGTCGCCAATCCACCTAACAACGTGTGTTTTTGGACTGTGGGAGGAAACCAGAGCACCCGGAGGAAACCTACGCGGACACGGGGGGAACACACCAACTCCTCACAGACAGTCACCCGGAGCGGGAATCGAACCCACAACCTCCAGGTCCCCGGAGCTGTGTGCACTCTTAATTTGGGGCAATTGGTTCCACCTGGGCTACTCCTACTTAAGGGAAGCCAACACACACCTCAGTGCTCAGTCTTGGGTTTCTCTTTTCAGAGTGCCGTGCAAGTCTGGCCGGTATTTTGGTAAAGGCTCCTGAGTTTTCTCCTGGGTCACTCTATCTTCTTCTTCTCCAACAGAGCTTTCCCTCTGGTTTTTCTCTTGGGGAAAAACCTGTAAAATTTATTTTTAAAAGTTAAAAAGTTATCAGAGCAACAGTGTCAGGATCACGAATTACTGTTTCTGCATGAAAATTGCAACGGGTGGAGCTGGGGAATTAATGGAAAATTAAATCAATTTCCACATTCAGAATCTAATTAATGCAAATCTTGCAAATATTTATTATTTTGATGTTTCTTTTAATCCTGGTCATTCCATTTTAATTTTGTTAATGTCCTGGTGCGTGTGGGTGTAGTGTCCCTTTTAAACTAACGATACTGAGCTGTAGTCATGTGATTCTGACCCATCCAATCTGCCACATGGAGGCAACAGAACCTAAACACCGAGAAAAGTGCTGCGTCAAAAATATAGCACATCCTGTGTCTGTCAGTTAGTTCACAATTCCAATGTAAACACTGACAAAAACAGTTTAACACAGACATAATTCATTAAACACTCAATTCACCTGAGATGAATGTAGACTAAACACACACAGATACTTAGTGGATACTTATTTGGTGGAATTATTGGTCATTGTACGTGTTATGAAATGTGCCTTCCACATTTAACTCATCCGTGACAGTGAACAGAAACACACGCACACACTAGGGTCAATGAACACACCTGGAGCAGTTATGTGCCTTGCTCATGGGCACTGCACATGTGGATGGTGATGTAGGAGGGCAGTGCGGTTCCTACACTCTCCCCATCCGCAATTTTCCTATTGGTCATGGGAATTGAACCAGCAACCTTCTAGTCCCAAGTCTGCTGCTTTTTCTGTAAACACAACCATTCACAGTAGAAAAAATCTTCTCTGGTTACTGTTCTACTGACTGTGTCTAGCAAAACTAAAATGGGTAAAAAGGTGGCTATGATCATGGAACCATAGTTTGAACAGCATCCTGACATCAAATATAACCACAGAGGGCTGCATGGTTTTCATTCCAAGCAGGGGCACAGGCGATTCCAGTTCTTTTAATAAACTGGTTTCCAACAACTGATTAGGTGATGCTTCTACCTTAACATAATAAAAACCTGCAAGACCTTTGCAATAAGGACTAAACACCTCTGATCTATAATATGCTGAGAGTAAAAAATATAACTTAACTGTCTTTCTTTAACACATTTGACCTGTAAAATCAGTACATTCACCACGACATTCTAGAATGTTGACTGAGCCAATGGACTGAGAGTAGACTATAAGAAAGGACCAATAAGCATCCAACAGAAGTATTATAAGACCTGGATGAGTAACTGAAGGATTTCTTCAGAGGAATGCATGTAAGTAGCAGCACAGCGGTAAAAATAAATAAATAAATAAATTAACAGGCTGTTAGATAATCAGAACTCCTGGTAACCTGCAATTTATACCAACCCCAAAGCGCCCCCCACCCCACCCCGGTTTTCATTTCAACAGCGAAACTGAACAGTTTATTACCATTAACAATCAATATATTCTTTAACAAATTTTTATTTAACAATTTTACTGAGTACTCGATTGCGTTAGGTATAATTTTCTAATTGTCATTTTACTGTAACTGGAAAAAGTGCCGTTAAACGGCTCTGACAGGACACTCGCGCGAGACCACAGCGCGAATACTGCTGGCCCGTTAGCTTCTTGGCTAACATTAGAATTTTCCGTTCCACCTTAAATGAAGCAATAGTTCCTATTTGCCGTTTAAGGTGGAACAGAAAATTCACCTTAAGAAATTTTCCAAGTTCACTTCCGAAGTGCTTGTTTCACAGTACAACCACATCTGTGCCATATATGGCTAAAATAAGCCAATAGATGGCAATATAACAACATAACTTCCATACAGTGGAAAAACTACACGTTTAGCTTCATTCCGCGAAAATTATCTCTTTATTTTCAAAGTGTCTCAAAAATATGGAAGGCTCACTGAAGACAGACTATTAATATCCTGAAGATGAAGAAATTTTACTGTGGATTTTTTTTTGTAATTGCCCTGTGAACATAGCACTGGACATGATAGAATGTGTGGAGAAATTGCACATTTGGCTTAATTCATTTGATATGATCTCTTTATATTCAAAGTGTCTCAAATCTGAAAGGCTCATTGAAAACATAATATAACAGACTATTAATATCCTGAATATGATGAAGTTTTACTGTGGAATATTTATATAGCCAACTTCAGCATCGTATGTTGCACTCGATGAATTTCCCGTTCAAATTCACATTCATTTCAGAAAAGTCTGATTTTTATTATTTCTAAAATAATACATTCAATAGTATCATTTCACACTTATCTCTGTCGTGAAATATAGATCCTATATAGATCTGTTTCTCAGGCCAATTACAACCAAGAGAAATGCACCTTACATTAAATATTAATCATAATAATCAAAGATCTTCTAGCATTTGTTAATAAGCATGAAGGTCAATAAAGACAATATTTATAGACAGTTAAAAAGCCCTGTCCAAATCTGTTCCTCCATAATCGGACACAATAAATGTGGATAAAAGTTCTAGCTAGGAATACAAATACTACATTGTAATTATAATTTAGGCACTACGGGGGATCAGTGTTTAAGTTCGAGGAATATTTATAGACTTGGTTCCTTAAAGCATCAAGTAGGAAAAGATTTCAACTATACAGCGCTTTTAACCCAAGTGGTGCACCTGTGTTACTAGCATACTTTGTGGCAACTTCAAAAAAAAAATTTGTGAGTTTATTACCTCAAGTAACATTTATATCTGCAATAGGGGAGGCAACTATAAGGCCTCACTTTATTTTGCACTTGTTTGGTGGTCCGCTCCCACCCTAGCAGTGACAGTTTGTGTAAAAAAAAAAAAAAAACTCCAGCAACACTGATGTGTCTGAGACACTCATAATAGCACCACCCACAATACACTGAGTGTCACCTCTGAGCTGAGAATGATCCACCACCCAGACATCTGGACAACAGCAATCCTGTGGTCAGAAACTGAACAATGGTCAATGTGACAGAGGGTACAGTGGCAGAGAAAGCCCAAAAGCACTGCAAAAATACAAGCTTCAAAACACATCCATCAAAACAACAACACCTGGGCTTCATTTCACAAAAATGATACATATTCAGAAAACAAATGCAAGTTCTTAAACATGATCCAGGTTCAGAAAAGCTGCAAATCCAGTTACAACACAACCAAAGTTTTCTGGAGGACCCTGAAAGGTGTTGCACCTACAAAGATATGTGATGTGTGTACACAAAACAACAAAGCCCCACCAGAATCTGACTCTCACACACGTCACGAAGCAGCACTGGCACAAGAGTTTGCACTCTACATTCTTGTTGTTTCTGTATGAAAGGTACTATACAAATAAATATATTACATTCAATTGTATTTAATTGGTTAGTAGCATAATTTTTGTATTGTATAAAATCTAGTAGTTAAAACAAAAAGCAAAATGTTTCCCTTTAACCAACATTCAATGGTCATTTCAGGCAACATTCCTAGATGTTTCAGGTGCTGTTCTAGTGTTTGATGTAAAGGACAGACATTCATTCACACCAGGGTATCACACAATTTACCTGACCTCCATGTTTTTGAATGTGGGAGGAAACCAGAGTCCCTGGAGGAAACCCACGCAGACACGAGGAGAACATGTAAACTCCACCCAGATCGAGTCTTAAACCCAAGACCCCAGTGCTGTAAGGCAATCTTGCTAACCACCAAGCAAGCTTGAAATTGTTAAAGATAATAATATGTTTTGTTAGTTAATGACAACGCTTTACACTCAAACACTCAGAACTACCAAACACGAGTTTACAGATACACCAAAGATTAAATTGATGGACAACAAAATTATCAATGAATTTGTGCTTGCTCATTTCATGAGCAGATGTGACCATATTCAACTTTGATATAGTATAAACAAATATACTTAATAATAAACTAATTAGTAGTATATTTACTAAATATTAATGGTTCATTATAATAATTAGCAGCATTAAGGCATAAGTAACAGTAAGTTACTATGTTAATTCTTTACATGAATTACTTAATAATTTATTAACAATGGAGTAAGTAGCAGTTAGTACACATAATGAGTAATTAAGATATAAACTAACCTATTAATTAGTTCACTTAATTACTAATGCCTAGTAAATGAATCAATCGCTAGGTAACAGTTAATGCTTAGTAACAGCTAGTGTAGTATTAACTACTGAGCAAATAATGGGAAATTGTTCATTATTCATTCTATAAATAATGATTAATTAGCGAATATTAATGTAAGGTGTTACCAAAAAATATGGTGCAATATAATACTTCCACTGGGTCTTCACATTACATGGATGTTGAGGGGCACCATTTAAGTCTTAAAGAGAAATATCTAAGTATTAATTTATACCCAGCTTGAGGATGCCAATATTACAACACTGCTTGCCAGTCAAAGTACCATCCAATTACCAGAAAATGATGTTGAAATGGCTGTGATATAGTACATATAAATCATACCTAAGATCATTTACACAAATGCCATTGCCTTAACTTTGATTACTGCATATATGTTTTTCTAATTTTGCATCAAGAGTTTGCACTTCAGGACGTCTCATACCCTCCCAGTGTACATGTATGTCTTCAGCTTGTTCATTCTTTACTAATTAAATATATATATATATATATATGTATGTGTGTGTGTGTGTGTGTGTGTGTAAACTGATATGTTTATATGCAGACCTTTCTGTAAATATTTATTTCATGGATGTGAATATTCATATAAATGTCATATGTCATAGCTACCGAACGGTGCATCCTTGAGGCCATTGGGGAGGTGCAGCTGCAACTTCAGCATTTAACTGCTGTTGTGCAGTCAATGGCAGGGGATAGGTGCAGAGGACTTCTGCAACAAACACAACTGGAAGAGGATTCTGAAGAAAATCTACTTCCCCTCCAGTCTGCACAGGATTTTGAAGAGCTGGAAAATGGCCTATCCAACACCGCCACAAGAAAAAAAACGGTCAGTACGAAAATATACCATTTTAACAAGCTCATAAAAGTGAACTTTTTGTGAAGATTAGCAAAGAACATTAAGGAAAAAAGTAATTCTGTTTTCTTAGTTTTTTCTTACAGCAACCTCATACACATCTTAAAGTGTTTACAGTATAACTATCTAAAAACGTAATTTATAATGAGTTTCATAAAACAAAGTACGATAAAAAAACAAAATCCCCTCCCCCCACTGTTTTTTTACTCGAACATGACCCCCCACCCCAAAAATGTAGTTTCAGTTTTGTATGCCACTATTTCACTATCCACAGGCATTAAAAAAATCAAAGCTATAACAACGTTAATTCAAATGTCATCACATATTACAGGTAAGCTATGAAATATAATATCAATAGGCTAAAATGAAAACAGGAGCCATCAACCGACACAATTTCTGAAAAAAAAAAAAAAAAAGAAAATATTGAAGTACTTATTTGTTTGTCTGAATGTTGCAATAAAAAACTATCCATGACTCTGATTCTGACTCTGAACAGACTCTGTTGTCTGTGCTTAAAATTTGTAATTTTAGTTTTCATTAAGTCAGTCCCAGGTCACCGCGACCCTGAACTAGATAAGCGGTTACAGATAATGAATGAATGAATCAATGAAGTCCCAGGTTACATTCCTCTGTCTGTCTCTCTGCAGGTGTCAAAACTGTCATTGGGTGGGGGGCAAACAATGAAAAAAAACTATATGGAGGATTTGTGAAAAAGTTTTTTCCCCCACCTGGCAGTCTCTTTGAACTGGTGTGGCAGAGGAGATAAAAGAGGAATTGGACTCACTCGAATCAAGGATGTCATAGTCTGTAAGTATCAAAATAAGTATATACCAAGCAGGACAAAGATGACACCACATCTTTACAACAACTGTGAACAATTTTATTCACAATGTCCCAGTGTTGTTTCATGTATTCATGCCATACTCCAGGAGCACACATTCTTCTTTAATCAGAAGAGTCTTCAACAAACGATCATGTGTGTGCTTCTGCAACCAAAGTGGTTCTCTGTGGCTAAGACTGGACACTACTGAGTAAATAACTCCAACTTTGCGAGGAAGGAAGACAGCTTATCTTGGAAATAATCTGCACCATTTATTACATGAAACAATTGTGTGTCACTTATATTTTTAGATGCACATACATTTAATCAGAAATGCTGCCTTCTAAGCACAACTTGCTGGTGTATATTTGACTGTAGCTTAATATTATCCCCTGATAAGATGTTTTAGGCTCTTAAAATACCATACTCTGTATATAGAATGGTATGTTAATGTCGTATAGATTATGTAAATATCCTTGTTGTAATGCTGTTCAATACATTTTCAGTTAATAAAAAGGGTACACGTATTAAGCAGACAACCATGTCGACTAGGCCCTTGTTATATTTGGACCATAATTTAACTATGCTACGTGTTCAACAAATCAGACTCACTGTGTGTTATGTGTTAAATGTCCTTAAAGTATTTTCACGATTTGTCTAATGATGTTCAATAGCATCTAAATTTAATATTAGCAATATAGCAATAGCACCTTAAACGAAGTATTAGCAACAGGCTCGACATCATCACAATGGAAAATAAAGTAATAATCTAGAAACCAAAATATACAAGTTATTTTACATTTAATAAATGTCTTACTTACAGTGTCTGCGATGAGGAATCCTCAGCTGTCCCATCCAAATGAAGCCGAAGCGGAGAAGGCAATCAAAGACTGGCTTAGACTGGTGCCTGACAGACTGAATCGAAGAAGACCACGCATCACCATGCATTAACCCCTTCATGTCCACAAACGTGAACAGTCGTTTTTTATTGTTTTGTTACAGAAATAATAATTTAATATTTTTAAAAATTAATTTGTTGTTAAGTTTGTTCGTGTAAAAAAAGTTTTAAAATACAACTTTTCAAAATAGTAATATTTAATGTATTTCATGTTTACAGTAATTCGTTGTTTGTTTGTTTTTAAATACAACTTTTCAACATTGTATATTGGCCATCTCTTTATATAAATTCTTATATTATATATTTTAAACTCATACTCAAACAAAATAAAATTAAGATTGGCTGAAACTCTGTAACTCTATGAAGGACTTCTACACCCTGTTATGTGAGCTCCTCTTGCCAGTTTTTTTTTTTTCAAAAACTGAACACCATATATTACTTATTACGAAACGCACAGTTAAAATTAACGAAAAAATCCAACTCAGTTTCAAAATTAAAAATTTAAAATTGAGTTAAAAGCACCATTCTTGGCACTCTGGCATATTAATCAAAATAAAAACAATATTTTGCATTATATATAAGTAAAAAAAAAATTAAAAATCAGCAAAGAGACAATAAGAGGCATGGTGACTGGCGCCAAACGGCGTATGAACATCCTTTAGAGATCTCAGAAGCATCGTCCAGGAAGCATCAGTTAACGAGGTCTCAACGACGCACTGCCAATGAGCAAACGATTTGCCATAGACGCTATAACAATGGCGCCGTGAGCATCACATGAACGCCGTAAAGATTGCTCAAAAACATCATGCGAGGTACGTCGTCTGGAAAGCAGATAGACGTCGTTTTAACATCAGGTTACGATGTCTCTGCGACTTTGCGGCAGTGAGCAAACGAGCTGCGATAGACGCTTTAACGATGTAACTGTGAACGTCGCATTTACATCTTGCCGACGTGCCTGAGCTGTCTGGGAAGAGTGTGTTAATAAACCAACGGTTTGGAAATTACATCTCTTTGTTCTTACCGGACAACCTGAGACGATTGCTTAATAACTATATCAGCACTAGTCTACATCAGTTACTTCTTGGACTCAGTCACAACACCCTCCAAAACACTTCCCATACCTCCCTTACAATTCAGTGCATCTAAAATGTATGGTTTTACGTTTACGCCCCCAACACGTAATATATCTTCTCGCATTTTAAAGTGTATTTACAGCGTACATCTAAAATATTTAGCAGCCCACGTTTTTACATCCAAGTCCCTGACACTTGCTGCATCTTCTCTGAGTTTTAAAGGGGGGTTTAACTGGTTCTTACAGTGTACCTTCCCATAACAAACAGATTAAGATTTATATGACTCAGTATAAAATACTTACCTGTTCCTACTGGTACTTTAACAACTGGGGACTTTGTTTTACGCTTTTATTCAGCTGAGAAACTTCACTCACATTCCAGGAATTATTATTCTTCTAATTGTTTTGTACTTAATTATATGGTTCTGAAAAATATGATAAGCATTGACTCTGTACTTTTGAAATGTCCTCCCAGGTCTGTAGATTCAGATCTACAACAGCTCATGACAGGAGATGAGTCAAAAGGAGTTACCACTCAAGTGCACAGCTATGCAAAGCTTGTCATCCCCACAAAGTAATTCTTGTTCTCTCCTTCTTACACCATTACAAACTACAGCACAATTTATGCAAAATACCTTACATTGAGTGCAATATGTAGGAAGTAATAAGTGCATTAAAGAAAGACTTTCAGTGCAAGAGATACTCTCGGAAGAGCTGGGTCTTCAAGGATTTCTTGAATGCGGAGAGGGTTCCTGTTGCTCTGATAGTGCTTGGAAGCTCTTTCCACCAGCGTGGTACCAGAGATGAGAATAGCCTCGACTGACCTGTACGGGGGGTTGGCCATGTTAGTTGCCGCTCCTTTGAGGAACGGAGAGGGTGGGCGCTAATGTATGGTTTTAAGAGTCTATTGAGGTGTAGATGGGAGCAGAGCCATTGAATACTCTGAAGGCCATCATTAGTGATTTAAATTTGACGCGAGCAGCTAAGGGTAGCCAATGCAGCTTGGAAATGTATTAAATTCACATCACAATTATTGAAACACTTTCTATTATGTTTTGTATTGATATAGAAATATTGTCCAGCCCTTATCTGTGTATTCCTTAGGATACAGTTCAGGATTTCTTGTCAGGTCATGACATAACTATGTTTTTTAAGGGTCTACATGGCTCAGACAAATCAAGGGGGTAAGCCTTTTTTATATTAGCTAATGTAAATGTAGAAATTAATTTTTATGTCTTATTGTTTTAAATGTGTAAGCAAATAGGTGTTGTTTAAATGATTGATTGTTCTCTTTTAAGATTTAACATATTGACTAAGATGCTTTCATATGGGCAACATTTGAATTTCTTTTATGGTGTAATTTCATTTATAATGGTTTGCAACATGTGTTTTAAACCATTTCTTGTTTGTGTGTGTGTTTAATTTGAACTTTTTTTTTTTTTACTTTTCAGTAAAAACAACAATACATGATTTCCAAAAGCTCAGGCTTTGGGTCTTGTTTGAACAGGGAATGACTAAAGTTGGATCACCTCTTATCAGCAGGGCAGTAGCTGAGACTGAGCTAGAACAATATGTTATTGAGGTGACGTTAAGTGGTTTGTAGTTGTGTAGTTGAGTTAAATATTGTCGACAGTTGTATATTTGTGTTTACCACTGTTGTATTTAATGTGTTTTGGGTTTCATATTTTGTAACTCATTTTATTTGTATTTCAGAATTGGATTGGAAACTGCAGAAGAGTACAACAACCAGGAAGTAAAATGTCAACTAAACCAAAGCTTCATACCAGGGAGCTACCTGCTTACAACCTGTTCTGTAGAGATCTGCTCAGGAACAAGGGTAAGGGAAAATTAAATGCAGTTTTCTATGTTTACATGTACTTTTCTCCCTTTCTCAAAATTGTTTGCAAATATAGTGCTTATATTTGCAAAGAAATAGGAAACTGGGTAATTATTTATTTTTCCCCAAACTGAAAGTTAAAATTATTTCAGAATAATGTCTTTTTAAGATGAATGTAGAAATTCTTTCTGACACAGTAGAGTTTTGCAAAGGTTCAGCTTTGAATTATATAAATTAATTTTATAATAAATAAAATGTATAAAAATATTTTTTTACAGCAGTATAAATTATATTATATATAATGCTCTCGGTTTATATACAAAAATGCAGAGTTAATGTGTAAAGAGGATATATTTAGATCTCAACCCTCAGACAAATAGTGATTATTATGCACAGTGTTTAATAATAAATGTTAAATCATAAAATGTAATGTGTAGCTTAGCCTTTGGTATCTCTCAAAGAATGTCATTTGCTTGCCTTTGGACATCATCTTTTTAAACATGTAATCACTTTAATCATAAAATAAAATATAATATATATATATATATATATATATATATATATATATATATATATATATTATTAGGTATACATTTTAGTGGTAACTGGGGTGATAAGGCTGAGGAACATTTGATATGTATTATTTTCAGTAATTGTCCTAGCATCTAATATTTTTCGTATTTTCTGTTTTTCTCTTAGCACTGCCACAGAAATGGGATGAAGCTGAGGTAAAAGCTGTTGAACGGCATTTGATGAAATTCATTAGTATGTGTAAAGTTCCTGGTAAGAGAGACTGTTTGCAGTGTCTGAATGCTGAACCACATGCTCTTCAGAGAAGATCATGGACTGGTATAAAATTTTATGAAGAGCCTTTTCTTATAAAGCCCCCAAACTCTGGAATGATCTTCCAGAAAATGTTCGGGACTCAGACACAGTTGCAATCTTCAAATCTAGGCTAAAAACTCATTTGTTTATTCTATCTTTTGGTAGTTAATGCTCCCCCATAGATAAAGGCGGCAGATCCGGGGGGTCCATGGACACAGGGAATTATAGTAAACTGAGACGCTGGTGCTGTCGTCCAGCCGCTTCACGCGATCACTCAGGTTTGTTGACGGTGGAACGGAGGGATGCCTGTGTTTCAGGATGCTCCCGTGTCTGTGTGTCCTTCTGGTTCTCTCCTTTTAGTTGAAGCTGTCATAGTCAGATCTGCCAGAGTCATTAGCCACACTCTGGAAATGTTCACATTTTCTGCTGTACAAACACAAAACAGTTCAAAACTAATTCTATACCTTTACCTTTTTCCGAGTAAACGACTGGACACTGATGGATAACTGTCGAGATCCTCCTCCATGCTTCAGACCAGCTGCCCACATTCCAGCAACCACCAAGTGCCTTGAAGCTGCCCCTACACTGAAGTTCTCACGGACTATTAACTATTATTACCAGTAGATTGACCAGAGGAGAATGGGTCACCCATTGTGAGCCTTGGTTCCTCCCAAGGTTTCTTCCTCAGCTGGGGAGTTTTTCCTTGCCACTGTCGCCCCTGGCTTGCTCACTTGAGGCTTTTTACATTTTTTTACATTTCATGTCAAATCTTTCCCTTACTGGAATTCTGTGAAAGCTGCTTTGTGACAACATCAGTTGTGAAAAGCGCTATACAAATAAATTTGATTTGATTTGATTATGTAAAAAATCAAATAACGGCCTTGAACAGGCAAACTTGTTAAACTTGCTTTTAAGTGCAAAAATGTTCTAGGAGAAGTGATGCATTTTCTTAAGGCTGTGCAGAAATATTGGCAATGATGTATAAACTCTGTTCTGATTGCACTGCATTGTGACTCATTCAACACTTTTTTTAAAAAATAACTTTATATTTACCTTCAAGATGAATGGATGGGCTAAACTGCTGTAGACTGAGTAGGTAATGCTGTAAATGTTCAATGATATGGGCCCTTTTATGTAAAAGACAGAAGCAAGTGTTTTATCATATGATGATGGTTCTGATGAAATGTTTGAATTGAGAGTGCTGCCATGTTTTTATAGATGGCCAGTGGTACGCTTTAGTTTTATTTGGTTAGACTATGTTAAATACTTCTGCAAAACTGTAACAAGCAGTAGAACCCTGTTATATTTTTTGAAGATGTTCTACCAGATTTTGAAATTTGCATTGTTCACTTTTTGAGAGTGGTTCATTCACAGTGGGGTTTGGTGTGAAAATGTGTTCTATTATATGGAAACTTAAATGACTCAAGTTTCCTTTTTAATTGTATAAAAATATTTTTTATTCAATTTTGTGCCATCTTATTAAAAGCACTTTGACTTTCAGACCCAGATTATTTGATCTCTGTTGCCATACTAAGAGAGTAGTAATATGACTATTTAACAGAAGTAATTAACTAATAGCTGTTTCAGTTTGTGTTGCAGAGGAGTGATGAAAGATATGCTGCACTAGATGGATAAAGAAAGATAAATGTGTTTTGCGAAACCGTGGTGTTCAGATAAACATCACGGTCAAATCTAAAATATTTTCTAATAAAAAAAGAAAATGTATACTAAATAAATAGTATGATGACAAGTATTAGGATGTCTATGAATCTTTGTTACATTTCCTCTCTTTAAATTATCCCCAGTGTGACCCTCAGGTCCTGTAAAGTCTTCATTCTGAAATGTGTGCGTGTGTATAAGGGTTTGTCCCCGTTTATGTTGTTAATAATACATGTCCCCATAGTGAAGTAAATATTTCATATATTTAAAGAATGCAATTATCAAAAATCTTAAGTTATTTTCTTTTTATTTATTTGAAATGAAATGCCGATCAGTTAACATCATCTCTCTAAACCCTCTGGAAACCAGTGTCCCCAAAAGTAGCATCTATGCCATACGTTCCCAATTTCCTTTTATGTGGGTATGTGTGTGTGTGTGTGTGTGTGTGTGAGGGAGAGAGAGTGTGTGTGCTGTTACATGTAACAATTTTGTGCATGTATTTGTTATCTTACTTTGTTTCCTGGTTTTCTTTTTCTCTCTTTCCCTTCTTCTCATAGGTAGATTGGACTGTCACTCTTCATGGACCTGGCAACCCTTCCAGCTCCAGCCAATCCCAACCAGCCACAACAGCTTACTGCTCCTAAAAGGGTGGGGCTTAAAGGTTTTAAGCTGCACCAGGAAGTCAGAAAGGCAGCCATCTTTGGGCTCACTTGTTTTGCTTGGCCATTGTTTGACTCTGTCTGGCTGTATGGTCTTGTGTGCTGGTGTGTGTCTTAAAAACTAGTTTAATGATGTCTAACATATGTTAGTGTTGTTTTGCCTTTGGAGTATTGATATTTTTGTGTTTGAAACCGTGTCCTAGTCCTGTCAGGTTGTCTGTTTGTTTCTGTCTCCCTAGGAGGGTGAGAGCAAGCTAGATGTGCGCGCACTTACATGGTGCACATGTAGGCTCTGTATTGTATAGATACACCAGAGTAGAGGGCAGGTACCACCCCTTGTATTTTCTTTATAGAATATAGAGTATCTTGACATAGCTTAGGTGTTAGTCATGTTTTGTTCTTTTCTTTTCTTTGGTACTGTCCATGTTCCTCCCTCCTAAGGTTTGTCCACCTGTCGTGTGTTCTTGTGGTATGATCGTTTGTATTAAAGTAAGGTTTGTAGTACCTGAACCACTTGGTCTCTAGCTTTTGGCTGGTTTCTCTTTTTCACCTGCACATATTGTTACGTTTCCCTTACTACTACCACCCTAGACCCTGGAGCCCAATAGTAGGGGCGTAAGTGTCTTAACAGTTACCTTTTCAAATTCGTCGCTGCAAAAACCCAACTCTACACACACAAGTACAAGAATATCATGCGCTCAGTGTTTCTCTCTGAGCCACTTTCTAAATCAGAAGTCTGATTAAGAGTAATTTCCCGTTTCCTCTTCCATTTTATACATGGTCCCTCTGTCCTCCATGTTTCTTTTCAGGAAGGCGTTTCGTAGGAAGCACTCAGTCATGGAACCATTAGACACGTGTCTAACGAGTCCTCTGATCCCAAAACATAACACACAGGTGTGTGACTCGCACTGCACAGATTCACATATTGGTTTGAGAATGTGCAACTTTTGTGCATGTTTTATACGAGTGTGTGAGTGTGTTTTGCACCATATTTCCCGCTGCAACTGCAGCAAAACTGTGAGCACATTATATTCTTGTACGTGTGTGTGTGTGTGTGTGTGTGTGTAGAGTTGGATTTGTGCAGCTGCAGTGACTAATTTGTGAAGGTGTAACTGTTAAGTTGTGTTTGTGGGAGAGGAAAAAATCTACGGGTTTGCAACTCCTGAAGAGGTTTACTCTGACTTCAAATGTATTGATACAAATGTGTGACTGTTTTCTACAACTACAAATCTCACTGTCACATGTGCTCAGGGGTTTTGCACCAAATAGACCTCCATACACCAGCATGCCACCAGATTGTGTCACTGCAGCGCTGAGAGTGACCCACCACGCAAATCACTCCTGGTCTGGGGAGGTCCTGACCATTTGAAGGGCAGGGTGAAGGGGTTAAATAAGTACGCAGGGCAGCAGGTGGACTAGTCTGTCATTCTAAAACTACAAAGTGCTTCTGTATTGTCAGTGGAGTTGAGAGAATGGAGAGTGATTGAGTCCAAAACTGTGCCCTATTCTACAATTTTGTAGTGGTGTCCACAAATATAGTGGACAATTTTCAGTGCACTCAAACAATCCCACAATGCACTGCATAAGGTAGGGTGTACTGTTTGGTAAAAAAAAACTCACAGGATAGTGTCCAAAACTGTTCACTCCCCTCCTGAATTCAGTTCCCTATAATAGATTATTATAGTAATGAATAATACAGGAAATAGTGAATAGGGAGCTGTTTCAGACACAGGGTGAGGGCTTAGATACAAGGAGGTGGTCATAATGTTATGGTTGATTGTATGAATAGATATGCGTTGGAGTACAGTAACAGAAGGAGCCTATTTAAATCACTAACAAGAGGGTGGAAAGTGTAAGAGCTAATTTATGTGAGTAAATGAATACGTCCAGTTCAACGATGTACCCATCACTGTCCTCACACTTTAATGCATCCATTATGTTGGAATGAATGTTAAACACTACACTAGAGGCCTTTCAGAGTCAACATTTTCTGATTACAAAAACAAACATGGCAACAGTGGAGGAGGTGCTTTGTTTTTTCCCTTTCTTTGTTTTCCCCATGCTTCACTACAGCAACATATTTGTGTGTGTTGTGATCAAGTAATGAAGCTGTTTTCAAATGATATTTATTTGGTTTGTGTTGGATGAGGAAGCTATGAGCGTTTTCTGTTGGTGCAGACTTGCAGAGTATGACCATGGATAACTCTAGAGGGTCTGTCTGGAAAAATCCCTTTAAAAAAGGAGTGTGCTTAATCAGCTGTGCACACAGAGGAAATAACTAATCTAATAATATATAATCTTATCTAATAACACATTTAACTCAGGGACTGGTGAAGGGCTTGTGGCAAGAAGAGCTGGTGCTCAGAGGATGTGCCCTATTTTGTCAGGTAAAACAGAAGAGCTCATGACAGGGTTTGAACAGATGCTCTCACTCTCACCATAGTTTATTAAGCACTTCTAGCCACAGGGTCTGAACGGTTGAAATCCATTGAACCTGTCAAAAGCATTGTGTTTGAACAGAAGAATATCTCAGGTGTAACATGCACTGGAATGAGGACTGAAAAACACTGAAGAGAAAATATGGACACTACATTAAAATCCTGCTCAGAGTGGAATCAGAGTGTCGACATATTGGGTGTTTTAAGATGATGTTGGTTCAGATGATGAAATGTTATTGTACAGTTTGGATACGGAATGTACGACAACTACCCTGTAGATGTAAAGTCAGAGACAGTAACTTCTGTTGCTGCACAGTTTTTGTTGGTCGTCCTGTTTTAAGACGTTTGGTAAAATGTATGGTCAAAGTAAGTGTATTTTCCAAAGTAAGTGTTAAAATTGTACTGCATCTGACACAATGCACATCGTTATAAGGACACTTCCTTCTACTGAAATATAAAACCATTCAAATTTTTAAAATTAATTTGTTTTGTAAATCTTGCTATTTTTGGTCATAGGTGACTGCAGATGTACGTGTTGCCAGCAGCGTCCATGCCGGAAGTTTGGGTGGTCTTTAAGTGTCCTGATGAGTGGAATCTCGTTAACTTAGTTTCATCTGCTGCACCTGAACCGCACGGGTTATTACTACAGGCCATTTTTATATGGTAAATGGTTATTAAAGATATATATAATGCTAATGCTACCATTTAATGCACAATTAAACAGCTTTGTTCCAAGTTATAAATTACTTTGACACTTGGTGAACATTTTAATTCGTGAATTTCAGAATAAGCCCTGGACATGCACAAAGAATGGTGTCACTTATTTGAAGCCATTCTACTGTGCCACTTCTGTTCCTATGTGCAATAAAATAAATACACTCACCTTGAAATCTCTTAATTTACTTTCATTTTGTGATGTTGAACATGGGTCCATCAGGTCATCGAACACTCTCAAGATTCAGAGTCTTCTTTTGAGGAGTTATCTATGTTGTGTATCAATTTCCTAATAACTACTGAAGTGTGAACAATAAAAAATGAACTTTTCCGGCTACTGTTCATTTACACATTTTCAGCGCTTGGGATTAGTGCACATATTCATGCAGGTAAAGTTTATTCAAATGAACTGTATATTCTCCTACATAATGAAGCAAGCACAACAGCAAGAAAACGACTCTGTGCTGCTGTGCTTTCAGTCTTTGCCATTTTGAGAGATGATCTATTCAGTGTGGTATCAAGTTCTGTAAAGTTGTTTTAGAAGAGCTAAAACCCAGAACATATATTTCATTATTGTCTATGGCTTTATTTAACTAGCGTTATTTATTAAACGAATGAGGTTTCCTGTGTGTGACAATGGAGAATATATATATATACACACACACTCACTTCTTTCTTCATTGACAGTGCAGTTAAAATGATAAAAGTGCTTTTTAGAAACCACACCGATTAAACAAACACCATGTGATGACTGAGGCGACTAAAATATTTTCACTACGAACCTCTGTGAAACGCAGGTCCGTCTACGTCGAATTAAGACGCAGGAGAATTTACCTCACAGTGTATGGGACTGCCGTGGGGGTCAAAACCTTACGCAATAGGTCACCTTCGGCGTGCATTTACTGACGCCAAGAGGTTCTGCCCAAGCTTCAAAACAGGACGAGTTGGGAATAAGGATGTGTTTTTCATTTGTAAAAAATACTATGAAAAGAGAAAGGTGTGAAACTTGTTAATCCAGTTCCATGTCTCTCATTTATGAGAAAATAAACCTCATGGAAACTGGTGCGAAATGATTTATAAACAAACAGGAGAGGAACTGCTGCCCCTACATTTCTGGTGTCATGTGCAATGCCCAACCTGGCCACCAGAGGTCCTTATTCCCTGAGTATTAACCGTTGCCCCTAGCGGCGGCCTCATTACCCACACCTGTTCTCAATAGCCTCATCAGCTCCACTACTTCCACTTCCTCTCACTCACACACTCTTTGTGAAGTGTTGCCAGTAGTTTCTGCTTCCTAAGCCTTCTCTGAACTGTGTCTTCCTGCTGATTGATCTCTGCCTGCCCCTTGACTCTGGATTTTGGGGTTGGTTTATTGGACTGTTTGCCTTGTTCCTGTGTGTGTGATTCTGGTTGATGACCTTATTGCTCTGCCCCTGACTCTGCTCTTCTGAACTGAACTGCACTGTGTACCTCCTTGTCTCTATCAGAATAAAGTCTGCACATGGATCCTGTAAACTCTCCTCAGCTTCATTCCATCTGTTACTGTTACATTAGGGTTCATGATTGTTCATTATGGTACAGTATTTTCTTTGTGTTTATTGTTGTATTAAAGGTACAGTGTGGTAGGGTACAGTTCAGTTCCCTAACTAAATGTACAGGAGATGTCCACCTGAGGGGACCACCCCAGTGAGGAGCGTTTATACCCTGAAAGGTACAGTGTGTCTGTATTCCTCTGAGAGTGTGTGATGATTCTGTGGTGGACTCTGGCTGTAGTTCAGACTCAAATCTGAGCTCCTCTGATGATGTCACGCAGCAGGTTTATGATCCATGCTCCTGAATGTTTTGAGCAAAACACAAACTAGCTGCTTGTAAAATCTCCAAGTTACAGCAGAGATCATGGTTGTAAAATTACACCATGGTCTTTTGAAAAGGTTTAAATGATTTTTGGATCAGTGTCAAATGAAAAAGCGAGAGCCATGTGCTGTGACAAGGCAGAGTGTGCTGATCTGTGAGAACTGTGGAATGGAACCCAAATAAAACAAAAAACCCATGTGAATACACAACGAGAAAACGGTGCCTAACCCCACTGCCGGAGCTGTGCTAGTGGAAAAGTGACCAGGTAAAAGCATGTTGAGCTGAGCAGAGTAGAGCTGATCTTAAACAGTGGAAAAACACCATATCACACCACCCCCACTGCAGCACTGAGAATGACTGAAATGTGCTCTGACCTGTCTCTCTCTCTCTCTCTCTGTAAAGAAATGAAAGTTCAGTCGTTCCTAGCTGAGTGTGAACTGAAGAAGAGTGTGTTGGTTCAGTGATGATGTCTCTGAGTTTCTGCTGTTGGAAATGAAATCAGTTCAGACTGAACATTCTCTCTGAAGACGTCCAGACAAAGCTCAGAAAACGTAGCAGTGTTTTCTCTTTCTCTCACACATCACTCTGCTCTTCTCACACCAACGGAGACATTGTGGTTCTGTTTTGAACCTGTTTTGAATCTGGTTTCTGTATTGTGTGGGTTTTAAACTGGGGGCCTGTGAAATTAGATCATATTGGATTTTCTGACGTCCAGTTTGAAAGTGACTGTAGTGATCTGCTCTGTGTCAGTTTTATTTGGACGTCCAGTCTGTGGTCATGGCTCTGATCCTCTGTTCTGATCCTGAAAGTGTGCAGTGGACACTAAACAGGACTCATTAACCTCATTAAACTCTGGAGTAAATCAGTTTAAATCTGTGTTTGTGTTGGTGGCATGTAATGGACTTTAGGAGGAAGTGAATTCCAGAAACTGTGTGTGTAGAGACTACAGCAGCTCGTCCTGTTTTACTCCATTTGTAATTGGACACTGGAGGAAGTGTTTATGGATGATGTGCATCATCAGAGGATGTCTCAGCCACATGTCCATGTGGAGCCCAAAGGGGTCAACACTGGAAGAGCCCAGTGTGTGTTATTTGAGTGCTGTGAGATCTCACTAGAGCCGCCGTGCCTGGTCGACCTACTCTGACTGTAGCACTGGTGTCTGCAGCTGTAATCCTGTACACACACGGTATTATTGTTTATGGCTCTCTTCATTTTATGAAATGTTTTCTTCCTGAAAATAAATAAAGACAGCAGATCATTTGTTACTCAGTAATGTGCTTGAGACAGAAAGTGTTTTTGGTGGTGCCCACTGTGTCCACTCACACTGCTATGGCAGATTTGAAGGCCAATGGTTGG
This sequence comes from Hoplias malabaricus, assembly GCF_029633855.1. Lineage (NCBI taxonomy): Eukaryota > Metazoa > Chordata > Actinopteri > Characiformes > Erythrinidae > Hoplias > Hoplias malabaricus. The sequence continues at coordinate 859,456 of NC_089803.1, read as the reverse complement.
TATGAAGTTGCCAACTGTCTCGTAAACTACAGTACTGTATTTGGACGTGTTCTGAATTGAACCCAAACAGGACACGTTTGTTCTATGTATCTGAGGTGAGACTGTTAAGACAATGATTTGTTTGAGACAGAAACACACAGCTCTCCCTCAGATGGAGGATGGGCCGATACTCCATGGCTCCTAAACAGAGACTGAGGAGCCATGGAGGACTCTAAAGGTCCTCATCATGTGAAAACTGTAATAATGTGTTCAATAATTAGACCACATTTGTCAAACACAACTAATGGAAAAGACAAACATTACTGCTGCGCTCCATAACTGGACTCAGGTCTTCCACAGCTCAGACACATGAAGAATACGAGGGAGTGTTGTCACATGTCGTACACAGGCTGAACCGGACAAATTTCTACAGCCTTCTGGTTCCTTCCTGACAGTTTTTATCTTGTGTTTTCATCAGTTTCAGAGGAGTGTTCAGTTCTGGTTGAAATCACTGTTGTCCCATATTTTATTCACTGTGTTTCAGGGTAAATCTAATGTCCTGGAAATGTCTCTGTACCCTTCTACTGACTGATACTTTTCTACAGTGTAGGTTACTTTGATGCTTTGTGAGCTCCTTGTGGATCATGTCTTTTGCTGAAAGATGTAACTATGTAAATATTAGTCCTCCTGTAACAGGTAGCTCTTCCTGCTTTGCCGGTGTAATCCAGTCCAAACCAGATTTTAAAGAGAAAGTGAATGTGCAGCAGTGAAATTATTATAATGAAATTATTAAGTGAGAGGGCCCCTGGTCCAATGGTCAACAACTCACAGGAAATGGGTCTTCCACTCTCTCTCAGTCCCAGAGCATAATATAATGTAATAAAGAGCCATATGCCTTACCTTACTGGATGAAAATGAACCTTATGTAAAGTACAGAGAAAAGAGCTGAGAGAGAGAGGGAGGAGGATTGGCAGATTCTCTCTCCAGTTTCAGTAGGAGCTTGTAAGATGCTGTTCTTTGATGAAATAAAAATTAATTTAAGCACGTGGTGCAGCAGGTAGTGTTGCAGTCACACAGCTCCAGGGACCTGGAGGTTGTGGGTTTGATTCCTGCTCTGGATGACTGTCTGTGAGGAGTGTGGTGTGTTCTCTCTGTGTCTGCGTGGGTTTCCTCCGGGTGACTGTCTGTGAGGAGTGTGGTGTGTTCTCTCTGTGTCTGCGTGGGTTTCCTCCGGGTGACTGTCTGTGAGCAGTGTGGTGTGTTCTCCCTGTGTCCATGTGGGTTTCTTCCAGGTGCCCTGGTTTCCTCCCACGGTACAAAAACACATGATGATAGGTGGATTGGTGACTCAAAATGTGTCCATAGGTGTGAGTGTGTGTGTTGCCCTGTGAAGGACTGGCGCCCCCTCCAGGGTGTATTCCCGCCTTGCGCCCAATGATTCCAGGTAAGCTCTGGACCCACCGTGACCCTGAACTGGATAAGGGTTACAGATAATGAATGGATGGATGGATTAAATAGTTGTACATTTTGCAGAGAGAGAGAGAGAGAGAGAGAGAGATTTCCATTGTGATGATATGTCTCTAACTGGTTGTGTGGTCTCAGTGCCCCCCACAGGGCGTGAGAGGGAACTGCATGCTGTATCTAAGATGGGTTTGTCAGAACTTTACACCAGGAACTTGGATATGTTTGATACCAAACACCAGGATGATTTTTACCCCACGCTGAGAGGGAGATTAAAGCTGGACTGACACATTCTGAGGACACACTTTGTACAGAAATGACTTCAAAATAAACCTGTGTTCAGTAAAAGTGATTTAATGTTATTTATGTTTGCAAACCTTTTAATAGTTATCAGTTCAGTAAAATGTTAAAATATGATTTGTCCAGCAGAGGGCCACAGAGAGATCATTTAGCATGTGTGTAAAATCACTCAAAATGGTTCTGGGGCCAGTGCTGCCTTTGATGCACGTAACTGGTTACCAGGCAAGAGATGGATGTAATTGGTTAAAAAGGACTGGGAATAGGTTTTCACATACAGCCACATAACTGAGAGAAATCTCAGTATTTTGTTTTACTTGAACGGAGGAGAATGTAACTACCTCAGAGGATGCAGCAGAATATTCTAATGCTCTGCTGCCTCTGAGGCAGATTCTGAAGATTGACTTTCCTGCTCACTTAAAGGAACAGTTCACGATTTTATTCAAAAACACCTTTTATAAAATTCAGAAGGTTCCTCACCATTTGGTGCTCTCCAGTTGGTTTGGGGTGGAAACCGGTCTAATATGTTTAAGAAGTCCCAGTGTCTGTAAATGAGAAAGAAAATAAACTGTCTCTCCGATATGCTAGGCTCTGTCTCTCTCTCTCTCTGCTCATGGCAGAGGCTGTGTTCTCTTACTCAGTCTATTGTCCTGTTCACTCTGTTTAATATCCACAGGACTTAAACCCAGAGAGCAGATTCTCCAGAGTCCAGCTGTGTGTCTGTAAAGAGTGACCAGCTCATGGAGGACCCTCCTAAAGTCAGCATTGGAGCTGTCCCCTCTTATCCAGAGTGAGTTACTGTCCTTCAGTGAAACACTGATGAGTGATAAATGAACAGATAAAGAAGGTTAGAACTCCTCTTGCTCTAAGAGCGTGAGAGGACACAGTGGAGAAAGACAGTCCAGCGCTTTGTAGATGTTCAGTCTGTGTTTAACTAAGAATCAGTTAAAGATCTATTAAATTAAACTGAAGTGGATGTGTCGGACAGAGCTGAGGACATTTGTCCAGTTCTGATTCTTCTGGAACACTAGGATAAGATCATAAACACAGGGACTCTTATTCTGTAATAGCTATTGTCCTCAGTTCAGTCCTAACTGAAGATCTGATGAGAACTAAACAGATGAGATTAAGATGAGATTTTCAGAAACAGGACATGATCCACTGTTTGAAGATGAAGTGATGAAGGAGTCGAATCAGGTGTGTTTCTGCTTTATTGGAATGAAAAGCTGCAGTAACAGCGCCTCTTTGTGGAGAAGATTAGACCCTGCTGATCTCTGCAGCTGAACTCTGTGTGTTATAACGGCAGTGGAACATTCATTATATATCTAGGATTTCCTACTGAATATGGATCCAGAACAGTCTGAATAATTAGTAATATCTGATGATGTAATGTATTGATCAGGTTCTCCACATTATTCAGTCTGTGTTCTGATTCTCCACAGAGTCCAGAAGAAGACTCCTTTCAGGACCAGGAAGAATATGGAGTCAGTATTCAAGGTGTGTGTGTAAAACACTGGAGGTGTGTGTGTGTTCCAGTGTTGTTATTATAGGACAGTAATAAAGGCTACTGTTTATTCACTGTAGCAGTGTTATGATGGAGAGTGATGTAGAGTTTGGTGATGGACAGTGATTCTGGATTTTCTTAGAATAATAAAATATTAATCATTATCACTTCCACCCCTCAGCTCACACTGCACTGTCTGACAGACTCTGTGTTAATATTTCTATTTTAATCAGGAGCTGGAGCAGAGAGTGATCTCTGTGGTGAAGAATCATCTGAAGAGGTTTATGAAGCTGCTGAGTGAGGATTACCCAGCATGCTCTGAGAGAGAGGAGGAGGAGAAGGAGGATGGTGTTAGAGACGGAGTGATGAAGATCACACTGAACGTCCTGAGGAACATGAACCAAACACACCTCGCTCACACACTGCAGAGCAGTAAGACTTCAGGGTCCTTTCTTTACTCTTTACACACTTTAATAGAAATAGATCTAAGGATCATCATGATGGAATATTAATAAAATTAATCACAAATATATTTTCACTGTGTGAATATTTGTTCTGTGAAAATATATTCTCAAATATAAACAGCTGAAGAACTTTTAGGTTTAATTTAATCAAAGACTCTTCATGATCACTACATAATATTTCATATGGTCTTCATAGTTTGTCTGAAACTACTATTAAAATATTCATCATGTTTTGTTATTGTGATTGTTTCCTCTTTTTTTAATTAGAACTGAATCCTCCTCATCGAAAGCTGAAATCAACCCTGAAGGAAAAGTTCCAGAAAATTAATGAAGAAGTCTCTAATCCTGGAAGCTCAGCTCTTCTGAATGAGATCTACACAGATCTGTACATCACAGAGGGAGGGAGTGGAGAGGTCAATACTGAACATGAGGTCAGACAGATTGAGACAGTGTCCAGGAGACCAGCAGCACAGGAGAAACCCATCAAATGCAGCCAGCTCTTTAAAGATAAAGCCATCAGAACTGTGCTGACTAAAGGAGTGGCTGGAATTGGAAAAACAGTCTCTGTGCAGAAGTTCATTCTGGATTGGGCCGAAGGAAAAGAAAACCAGGACGTCCTCTTCATATTTCCACTTCCTTTCAGAGAGCTGAACCTGATGAAGAAGAAAAGGCTCAGTCTGATGGAGCTTCTTCATCAGTTTTTCAGAGACACAAAAGAATTAAAACCAAGAGACTATGATCTCTATAGACTGGCAATAGATCTTTGACGGTCTGGACGAGTGTCGACTTCCTCTAGATTTCCAGAACAATGAGGGATTGTGGGATGTAACACAGTCAGCCTCAGTGGATGTGCTGCTGACAAACCTCATCAAGGGGAATCTGCTTCCCTCTGTTCTCCTCTGGATCACCTCTCGACCAGAGGCAGCCAATCAGATCCCTCCTGAGTGTGTCGCCCAGGTAACAGAAGTACGAGGGTTCAGTGACCCTCAGAAAGAGGAGTACTTCAGGAAGAGGATCAGTGATCAGAGCCTGGCCAATCAAATCATCTCCCACATCAAGTCCTCCAGAAGCCTCTACATCATGTGCCACATCCCAGTCTTCTGCTGGATCTCAGCCATGGTTCTACAGAGAGTTTTGGGTGGAGCAGAGGGTGGAGAGACCCCCAAGACTCTGACTCAAATGTTCACACACTTCCTGATCTTTCAGATCAAACACAAAGAACAAAAGTACCAGAGAAACCAGGAGGTTGATCCTCAGAAAACTAGAGAGAGTGTCCTGGCTCTGGGAAAACTGGCGTTCCAACAGCTGGAGAAAGGCAATCTGATCTTCTACAAGGACGAGCTGAGAGAGTGTGGCATTGATGTCAGAGAAGTGTCAGTGTACTCAGGAGTATGTACTCAGATCTTCAGAGAGGAGTCTGGGCTGCACCTGGGGAAGGTGTTCAGCTTTGTCCACCTGAGTGTCCAGGAGTTTCTGGCTGCTTTATACACATTACTCTCCTTTATCTCTAGCAACAGAAATGTATTTGTACAGGGAAACACTGGATATCTTAGTTTTTTCACAAACTCCAGAATATCAGAGATCCTGAATTCTGCAGTGGACAAGGCCTTACAGAGTGAGAATGGACACCTGGACCTTTTCCTCCGGTTCCTTCTGGGTCTCTCACTGGAGTCCAATCAGACTCTCTTACGAGGAATACTGACTCAGACAGGAAACAGATCTCACAGCAGAAAAGAGACAGTCCAGTACATCAAGGAGAAGATCAGGGAGAATCCCTCCCCAGAGAAAACAATCAATCTGTTCCACTGTCTGAATGAACTGAACGATCACTCTCTAGTGCAGGAAGTCCAGAAATACCTGAGCAGAGGAGGTTCTCTCAGTGGAGTCAGGTTGTCTCCTGATCAGTGGTCAGCTGTGGCGTTTGTGTTGCTGAATTCAGAAGAAGAACTAGATGAGTTTGACCTGAGGAAATATAATCCATCAGAAGAAGGTGTTCTGAGACTGCTGCCAGTGATCAAAGCATCCAGAAAAGCTGTGTGAGTTCATCATTAATAAATGTTTATTATACTTTTAGATTTACTGCTGAATTTTCTCTCATTGTCTGAAATCCTTTCACTTGTTTGATTTGTCTTTCTCACCGTCCTCTCTCTCATCTGTCCCTCACTACAACTCCCATGTCTCCACGGGTGATCACATGAATGGGGACATCTGTCCTCCACCAGATATGGGAGGGAAATCCTGACAACATTAAAACTGAAGTGAAGACAACAAAATGAAAATACACATACGTTTTACTATTTATTTTTCCGAAACTTGTGCTCAAATATCACGATAAAATTAAAAGTGAAACTTTAGAGTCATTAATACAATTAAAAGTGAAATAGTTAATTTTCACTTTAATTTTTCACTTCAGCAGGTGTCAGCACGTACAAAAAAAGTTAAAAAAGCTTTGTGGGTCCATGAACTTTATGGTGATTTTTCATTAGAAAAAAACATGTTAAAAATGAACAAGTGGTAGTCATTTGATTGTCATTTCATTCTCCAAATCCATATCATGTAAAAACAAGCAATGTTTATTTTTTTTTTATTTGAAATCACAACATAACCGTGTTTTTCTTTCTTTTCCTTGAGAAACATTACTCTGTAATGGTCCTCTCTCGTAACTCTGCCGCTCACTTCCTGTGACATTCTTTGGAGGTAAATCCTGGGGTCTGAGCTGAAAAAAGAATCTTAAGCAGTCACTTAATTTTTCTAATACATTTTTGCTGAAGCAGAGACTGAGATGAGAAAACATAAAACACACAACAGATGAACACTAGACTCTAAACAGGTAAACCATGAACACTAAGACTAACAATAACAATAAACTGCAGAACACAGACACCAAGACAGACTTTAAATAGTGAATGTAACTGGCATAATGTGACCCCACTCACAGGTGTAGGGCGAGACTAAAGGTAACACAAGTGAAAATAGACACAAGACCAAAGCACAGAACGAATAGATCCTGACACCATGTAATCAGCCTAGTTTTCTGTTTACTGACATTTTGACCTGTTTGTTTCCAACTGTAACTTTGTTTTTCACCTGCTATTTTTGATATTAAACATTCACATCTCAAACATTAACAGTAACATGAAATCACCTGCTTCTTCATCGTCCATGCTACAGTGGCTTGATAAAAAACAACATCAAAAGAGTTAGTAATTCAAATGAAATTGTAGTCAGTGTCCATGTTATTGAATAGTGTTAAAGAGTAAACAGGCTCTACTTAAAACACCACAAGTGCACACACTCACACTCAGGGCTGTAACTAGAATTAAAGTTTTAGTGAGTTACACAGCGGGAATGAAGACTCACTTCACAATGCCAAAGGTTTACAACTTCTAATGCTGACACGCATAAAAACTCCCATAAACTGCTTTGACCCCACTTAGACTATGTATTTTGTTTTACGTTTACCTTTCTTTCTCTCACTGTGTGTTCATCCTCTTCTCACTTCTTACTGATTACTAAAAAACATAAAATACTAATATAATCACAAACACCATGCATTATATTAGTAATAATATTAGTAATATACTGAATGAACAATCAAAATTACTATATTAATGCAGTAATTAAAACGGTTCATGTTCTTATAATGTACTAATATGCTTAGAAATGAAAGAGATTTCAAGATTCCTAAAAATAAACAAAACAACAAAAAATACATATACAAGTGAACATGTATGTAGTATGTATTGCCTTTGTTGTGGAATCCAAAAATCCACAATAAACCCACACTTCATCTCTGTAAACTATAGGAGCCAGTCTAGCTTTCACACAAAAACAAACAACATCCACGCTTCATCACCCACTGTGAGAATGCACCTGACGTAGAAAATCTCCCGCAGTGCTCTCCTTCTGTTAAACTCCTGACTGCTAGAGTGCATTGTTGTACTGTCTTCTGTCATTAGACTCTCCCACCCCATTGTAAACAATTAACTTCAGAATGCACTGCTAACGTTAGCATTAGTGAACCTATCTGATGGCATTGGCCAAGTATGGCATGAGCTCCAGCAGATTTCTAGAGAAACTGCTGAGTATCAGGTGTGGAAATGTCCCAGAGTAGTCCAGGGTCGGCACTTCTCTGGGAGCTACGTTATGGTGGGTGGTGGACCACACCCCAGACGCCCAAGGCTAACACTGTGCACAACCATGATATTCAATAAATCGACTACGCCACCCCTATATTATGGGAAAGGGGACCCCTTGCTAGGCCACTCAACCGAATGAGTGCGAGGGCCAGACAATAACACACGTGTATCAATCAGGATGCCAAGTATCAATACAAATTTTATTTCAGTTAAATAAATAAAAAAATACACTAAGAGGAAAAACACTTAATACTGTAGATACTCTTAAAAAGCTGTATGGGGTTTAAGCTGATATACATATAGACAACAAGTAACATATCACAGACCAATAGGATGTGGCCAAGGAAGTGCCCAACCCACAGAGCCCTTTGAATTGCACACTAGTCATGCAGTCAATAACACCACCACACAAAACCAATATCATACCACTGTCACCAAAAGCAAGATGACAGCACCACAGTAAACCACCTCCAAAAGAGCACAACCAGAGCACCTGGGGTGACCCACCCCTTGACCACAAAACAAAGAAAGAAAACTAAAAACAACAAGAAGCACCTTCCTGTGTGCAACTACATAAAAACGGCCTATGATATGCTATCACAAAACGTTACAGCTAGCAGCATTAAGGCCTAAACCCCAAAACAGTATTAATAAAACCTTTTAATGTGTAAAATAGTAACAAGTGGCTCAGCCAAAACAATGTCCACATATGTAAAAAAACACAATACACAGGGGAGAGAAAAACAGTGGCCCGAGGCACTTCTGGCTGCAGCCCCACTCTATAAAAGAAATCACAAAATATAATTCAGTATATTAAAATACACAATCACAAACATATCCAACAGTGTCAGTACGTCACCTTAAGCATATTGCCCACACCCACACATAGTGCTTGTGACTTGTGCCTATTTCAGTTTTATATATATACATACACTAATAATAATAAACCATATCAATAAATCCACACATGTTCATGCATGTCAACCCATATGCTATCACCACGACACCCCAGTATTAAGTGACATACCCAAGTAAAAAGACACTGCTGTTGTCAATATGATTGATATACCAACGTTCTGTAGACACAAAATGTATCAGTAGGTGGCAGTCAAGCAACACAAACGCCCTCCGACCTGCGTGATACATAGACACTAATAAAACAGACGAACAACAACGGTAGGGAGCACAATAAACCTAAGTGACATACAAGCGGCATTAGCCCAGCACCAGTTAGCCGCTGCCAATGTCACTGCACACCAACCTGAACCGAAGTAGTCACATTCACCGACAGCTTAAGAAACTCTCACCAGATAGGCCCCATTTCCCAAATGCTGCATTGAGCGTGAGCAATAATAACCAGCGACCTACCGTTGATTCAGCTACCTGCTCCTAGTTCTCAAGCGATTGGCTCCAGCAAACGTACACAGACCAAGTTCTCCTAATAGCGGCCGCAACGCACCAGACAACTCCCGCCGTCCCGTCATTTAGACAAAGTGAAAGTGAACTAACCTAGGTGCGCTCCCTTTTATCTTCCCCTAGGGATCACATGCTCCCTACCTGGGTTCCACCCACTCTATAGTGGGTGTGTCCCTATAAGACCGCTACTTGTCTTTAAAAGCTGCAAGAGTCCATGTTTTTCCTATTAGGCATTTAGCCATAGCACAACACTGTGAGGAGGAAATATCAGGCTACAACAATTCAGTGAAGATTTTCTAGTTTCTAAAGGACGGGATCTATTCATCATGCCATATCATCACACCACATGCTGTATTTACTGTTTTTACAGACTTGCTGGGTGTAATCTCACCAAGGACTCCTGTGAAACACTGGGATCAGCTCTACAGTCAGTAAACTCCTCCCTGAAAGATTTGGACCTCAGTAACAATGACCTGCAGGATTCAGGAGTGGAGCTGCTCTCTGCTGGACTGAAGAGTTCACTCTGTAAACTGGAGAAACTCAGGTAAACCTTTCTGTAGAGTCAATCCTGAATGAACAAGAAGATTAGAAACTTTAACTCAAGTTACAAACAATATATCAATCCAGTGATCCTATTGTAAATGAAAAAAGAAGCATATGGACATTATCTTCACACTACATCATCACACCACATGCTGTATTTACTCTGTTTTTACAGACTTGCTGTCTGTAATCTCACCAAGGACTCCTGTGAAACTCTGGGATCAGCTCTACTCTCAGTAAACTCCTCCCTGAAAGAGCTGGACCTCAGTAACAATGACCTGCAGGATTCAGGACTAGAGCTGCTCACTGCTGGACTGAAGAGTTCACTCTGTAAACTGGAGACACTGAGGTAAAACTATCAAAAGATGGGTTTAAAACAAAGTATTCTTTGGTATGGAGTTGCTTATTTTATTAAAGTTAAACTCATATTGATTTAGAAGTGTTTCTGATTCAGCTTATTAAATTGGCTTGTCAAAGCCAAATTACTCTTCTTCGAAATCTTATCTTTTCTTTCTTTTTCATATTATTATTCTATTGACAAAATGTAAAATTCTACTCCTCCTAGGGTTTTCATGCTACAGCCATTTCACATGGTCATAGATCCTATGCCAACTCGGGATGCTTGTGCTTTTTGGAGTGAGCCGACTTAAGGATTTCAAAATACGTGTTTCTAAAGTGGGAATTTTTCTCATAGGAATGCATTGGCCAATATTTCAACCTGCTTAAGTCGGTCAATGGCCACGAGATTTCAAGCGGTCGGACCTGGGCACAACAAGACTCATTACGTCTCGCACTCATCTGTTTGTGTGTTTTTACCCTGCAACAATGCTAGCAATACGTGACAAAGCAAATTCACAAAAGTTCTTGAACTTTCACCCTCGAGTTTAATATTTAATGTAACTGTTTGGTGTAATAGTGCCTATGTAATATCATGTATGTCTCATTTAACAGTATCTTCACTCAGACTCACTGTCCAGATCAGAATGACTTCTACTTTGTCTTGGGTCCATTCTAAATGTTTTATAACTATCACCTGTTGCTCAGATTAAAACATATTTAAACATGTAGTAATTAAACGTAAAAAAAAGCTATGTCATTTTAGCTGTGGTGTGTGGTTTGTAACAGCATTGATTCATTTTAAACAGAGTTTAGTGATGTGTGTATATGTGTGTGTACTGTACTACAGCTGTTGTTTATCTGTGTAAACTCCATCTGTTCCTTTCTGCAGATTATCTGGGTGTATGATTACAGATAAAGGCTGTTTGTCTCTGGCTTCAGCTCTGAAATCAAACCCCTCCCACCTGAGAGATCTGGATCTGAGCTACAACCACCCAGGAAAGTCCGGAGTGAAGCTGCTCTCTGATCTGCTGCAGGATCCACAATGTGCACTGGAGAAACTACAGTGAGTGTGTCTGTCTGTCTCTGTCTCTCTCTCTCGCTCTCTCTCTCTCTCACACACACACACACACAGAGGCTGACACCGCTTACACAACTACACAAGATTAATCATGTGTTTATTATAATGACTGTTCTTAAGATAAAAATATAACCCTTCATTGATCCTGAAAAAAAATGTAGTGTCACAGTACTGTACATAGTGCACAACAGAAGACACAGAAAGAAATAGCAATAAATAGTGCAGAGATATAGAAGTAGATTACAAGAGTAACTGTAGAACTACAGAGTGACCAGCGTGTGGACAGTGGAGCTGAGAGAGCGGACAGTGTGTGGACACGGTGTGTAACTGTAGAACTACAGAGTGACCGGAGTGTGGACGGTGGAGCTGAGAGAGGGGACAGTGAGTGGACAGTGTGTAACTGTAGAACTACAGAGTGACTGGCGCGTGGACGGTGGAGCTGAGAGAGTGGACCGTGAATGGACATGGTGTGTAACTATAGAACTACAGAGTGACCGACGTGTGGACGGTGGAGCTGAGAGAGAGGACAGTGAGTGGACACAGTGTGTAAATGTAGAACTACAGAGTGACTGGCATGTGGACGGTGGAGCTGAGAGAGTGGACAGTGAGTGTAGAAACAAGGAGGTGTTCATAATGTTATGGCTGATGGGTGAACACACTCCTGTACATTTGAGCTGTAAAACCACAGAAGTGCAGCCCCCCACTGCGGTGATGAGGGGAAGGAGCTGAACCCAGCAGGGGGCATCACATGACCCCGGTGTTGGGGGAATGCTCTTATGGTCACAGCCCTAGTTTCAGGTTGATGTGGAGTTTAATGAGTTTATAAATGTGTGTGTTTGATCTTTAGAGTCCAACACGGAGGAATCAGCAGAATGAGACCAGGACTGAAGAAATGTAACATACACACACATACACACTATACACACACACACACACACACACTATACACTAACAAGCACATACACACTCTACACACACTATACACATACACACACACTATTGTAGAGACACACTATAGAACACAAACATGTAATGTGTGTGTTTGTGTGTGTGTAAGTGTGTACAGATTACTGTGATCTGACTCTAGATCCAAACACAGCACACACTGATCTCTCGCTGTCTGAGGGAAACAGGAAGGTGGAGCGTATGAAGGAGACTCAGTCGTATCCAGATCATCCGGAAAGATTTGATCATTATCCTCAGGTTCTGAGTGTGGAGAGTTTATCTGGACGCTGTTACTGGGAGGTGGAGTGGAGGGGGGAGTGGAGGGTTTATATCTCAGTGTCATACAGAGGAATCAGGAGGAAAGAAGAAGGAGCTGAGAGTGTGTTTGGATTCAATAAATTCTCCTGGAGTCTGATCTGCTCTGAGAACAGTTACTGTGTCAGTCACAATAATCAGAACACTGAGATACACCCCCCCTCTCACTGTAACAGAGTCGGAGTGTATCTGGACTTTGGGTCCGGCACTCTGTCCTTCTACACCATCTCATCTCACACACACACACACTTACACACATTCACCTCCACATTCACTGAGCCCCTCTACGCTGGGTTTGGGTTTTGGAGTTATGACTCCTCAGTGCGTCTGTGTGAGAAAGAATAGACATACACTGTCTCCTACACAAACACACACACACAAATCACATTTACACTAATATTTTTTTATTAAAATATTTAAATTGTAAAAAAACTAAAATGTCTTTGTGACTCTGTGTTGTGTCTGTTTTCTCTCTCATTTTTTAATTGCTTTTAAATTAAATGTAGGGTTTAAATGATTTGCACATCATTGTGAGCTGTTTTTATTTACATGTTGCACACTGATTTAGAGCAGTGGGGAAATACACTAATATGGTAGGAGAAAGAAGTAAGGAGAAATGGTCAATTCAAATTAAGAAAAACTATTATTTCCCGGCTAGCTTTAGCACTTTCAGCCTGTTAAACGTGTCTTGCTTTCTTTAGCTCAAGCTATTATTTCTCCATTAACGTTAGCATATTCAGTCTGGCAAACGTGCCTTGTCTCCGCTAGCTTATGCTACTATGTCTCTGCTAGCATTAGCATATTCAGACTGGCAAAAGTGCCTTGTCTCCGCTAGCTCAAGCTACTATTTCTCCATTAGCCTTAGCATATTCAGACTGGCAAACGTGCCTTGTCTCTGCTAGCTCAAGCTACTATTTCTCCGTTAGCGCTAGCATATTCAGACTGGCAGACGTGCCTTGTCTCTGCTCGCTCAGACTACTATTTCTCCACTAGCATTTGCATATTCACACGGGTCAGTCTACATTAATACACACTGTCTACATTAATACACACTGACTCTATTAATACACACTGATTATATAAAATAATAAAATATTGACATTTGCCATCTCCACATCATTGCATTCAGTTTTTATTCACGATTTGTTTAGTGTCCCAACTTTTTTGGAATCCGGTTTGTACACAGCTCTATTTGGTTGTTTTTTTTTTCCTTTGGACACTGCATGATAAATCTTTATTCTTTGTTCTTTGCTCTTTATGGCCATTCTTTAACTAAATAAACCCATAGAGATCATCACTCTGGTTTCAGTTGTGAATGAAACTTTGTGATTCCAGAATTTTTATGTTGGTTGAAATGTGCAGACTGCTTTCAAAATTAGGGGTAAGTTTGGGGTGTTAAATGCCTGTTTAATCCCCACTTTGGGGGTTGATGTGCATGTCCTGGGGCAGAGGTCACCAATTGTATCCAGAAAGGGCCAGTGTGGCTACAGGGTTTTATTCCAGTGAAGCAGAAGCACGCCAGATTATACTTTTGTAATCAAGTTGTCTCAGCCTTAAACAATCATGTAGGGCCTGGTCCCACTTCATTTGAATGAACACCTTTAACCAGAGAGAGAGAACGAGTGTGTGAGAGAGAGAGTGTTGTAGTATGATATGATGGATGTGTATTAATTCCTTATAAGAAATTTGACTTTCTGAGATGTGATTTTAAAAACCCAAACTGTAGCTCGTCTCAGAGTTATCCCCTCCTTGCACCAGCAGATGGAGTTTGAGATAACACAGAGCAGAGTCATAAAAACCTCACTCCAGGACGTTTACAACCCAGGACCCCAGGGTCAAGAGGAGAATCTTTGCAGAATGCAGAGAGACACACAGACCCACCTTTATTCCACGTCCTCTTACACCTTTTTAAAGACTGTTAAACATCTGATGGAGAATTCACTTATTCATAGATCAGGCATGGGACATTTCCCCAGAAGCAAAGATGTACAGACATGTGACTGCAATAAACAAATAATATAGAAAACATGTGACTGTAATAAACAAATGATATAAAGACATGAGAATTATTTTAAACAAGTTTTATGGCCAAACGTATTAAAATGGTCAAGGGGATATTTGAGTTTATAACTCAGGCCTGAACTCTGTAGAAAAAAAGGAGAATGGTGTAGCATGAGACTGTCTGGTACGGTATGATATACGACATCCTTAGAAGATAAGGATACCTTCTTAGTTGGGCTCCTATGATACACTGCATCCTTAAGGAGACAAGGGTACCATTTAATTGGGGTCCTATGGAATGCAACCCAATTAACAAAATGGGAGGGGCGAGATAATCTCACCCCAAAAAGTGTATGTAAAGTGTGGTTTCCAGTTTGTCATTGTGAGTGAGTCTGCAGGAGGCTTCTGAGACTGCTCTCCACTGCTTTAAGAAAATAAAGAGCCTGCTGATCTTCCAAGAAGTCGTCTTCATCTTTCAAGTATTTTTTTAAGAAGTAGAAACTTTTATTAGAACTTATTCTTTCTTTCTTTCAAGTATTATAGTTAGACTAGATATAAGGTTAATACGTCGTGGTAACGACACATCCCAAAGTTCTTACATGGAAAACAAGTTGTATGTGGGCACAACTGTGTGAAATTAATCCCATTTAGACAATCAAACTGGGTGGAATTAATTTACATGTGTTTTAAATCACCTTTTTATATATGAACATATGTAGGAACCAAGGTAGCCACATACTCTGTGGGTTATTTGGTTATAAATTATGTAGAACATGTCTTTTTCTTCATGATATTACTTTGTGTTATTCAGAATCCTGGGACATTCATTCAAAAAAGGAGATGGTCTTCAAGTCTTTGTCTTGTCCAGGGTCATAAATTCTATGTGATGTCACTACCAAGGTACAGGAAACAGCCAATCAGAAGGAAGAGAGGCTCCAATTCTCCCTCATTGAGGACGAATCAGGTATTCAGGGCGGGTTTTCTAAACTCTGGTAAAATGCCAGTCACACACCACACTTAATTATTACTTCACTCTTTTAACACTCTTCTGAGACGCACTCTTTGAGAATTTTTGGAGAGGAAGACATTTTTCTGAAGAGCGTCTCTCTCCTGCTTCCAGCAGATAATGCTTCTCAGATAGAGTAGTCAGAGAGCTCTCCTGCTCAGCAGACGTCTCTGCAGGCGCAGGCTCTATCATGGCTCTCTTCAACAGTCTTGGGCCCCTCAAGCATGGTCCAGAAAGAACACATTTTTCTATTTTAATTTTTATCTCTAATAGAAAACTATACTTAGAAGAGCTATAGTTTAACTCCAGCAAAAATTCAATGCCACACCCAGAGCATTGGAGGAGACCAGACCTCTGACCCTCAAAGTGGTGACAAAAGCTTCCAAACGAGCGACGGAGAAGGCCACATGCACCCTCAGAATGACCTTCTGAGCAAAGGCCCAGGAGAGACCTGCATGGACATGTCTCTCTCTCACAAGGCGGCAGATCAGCGATGACGGAGAATCCCACCCAGAGACATTCAAAATGCCACCAGCTCCAACGGAAGGGTCGCCGTGTCTGAACAGGGATAGGAGAGGAACGCCCGCGTCAGCAGCACTACAAGGCCCACACCGGAAAGCACCGCACGTCAGCGACATGCTCCCAGCTATCTCCAGTCCATCTCCATGGATACGTAAGGTCACATGGTTTCATTCATTCATTGCTCAGGAGGTTGGTGCTGAATGCTTGCTGAGATTAACAATAGCCTTTTTTAGAATTTAGGGTAATTATCATAGAGAAGTTCCCTCATATAGTAATCTCCCTGCTCCCTTATGTATCGCTGTAATCCTTTTCATTATATGAATGTATAATCAATATTCATTATTTGATATTACAATTAATAAACCAGTTGTGTGATAAAACCAGTCCTTGGTTATTTGTTTGTGTGTGCACCTTTCTTGTATGGATTTATAACTTCTAGTTCAGATTCAATTTCAGAGTCAAGAACCCATGGCGAGTCAATGAGCATAGTTCATTAATAATAGTTAATTCTAGCTAATTCTGCTGTATAATATATGAAGATGGCCTACTTGTCCAAGCTAAAATTAGACAGGTAAAGACACTACATATTATTTAATGACTCCCAAACATGGAGCTTATCAAAATGAATTAAATAATTATTACATACATACATACATTTTTTTTACGCTTTTCCATTTCAGTGTCGCAGTGGCAACAGGGCGAGCAAAGAAGCCCAGACGTCTCTGTCCCTTGCAACATCCACCAATTCCTCCTGGGGGATCCCAAGGTGTTCCCAGGACAGCCGGGAGATATAATACCTCCAGCGTGTCCTGGGTCTACCCTGGGGCCTCCTTCCAGTTGGACGTGCCTGGTATACCTCCAGTGGGAGGCGTCCAGGAGGCATCCTGATCAGATGCCCAAACCACCTCAACTGACTTTTCTCAATGCGAAGGAGCAGCGACTCTACTCCGAGCTCCTCCCTAGTCACTGAGCTCCTCACCCGATCACAGAGACTACGCCCAGCGACCCGTCAAAGAAAGCTCATTTCGGCCGCTTGTATCCGCGATCTTGTTCTTTCGGTCATTACCCAAAGCTCAGGACCATAGATGAGAGTGGGGACGTAGACTGACTGGTAAATTGAGAGCTTTGCTTTATGGCTCAGCTCTCTCTTCACCACAACGGTGCGGTACAGTGACCGCATTACTGCAGACGCTGCACCTATCCTACGGTCAATCTCACCATCCCTCTTCCCATCACTCGTGAATAAGAACCCGAGATACTTGAACTCCTTCACCTGGGGCAGGTTCTCACCCCTTACCTGAAGGGAGCATGCCATCTGTTTCTGGGAAATAACCATGGCCTCAGACTTGGAGGTGCTGATCCGCATACCGACCGCTTCACACTCGACTGCAAACTGCTCAAGTGAACGCTGGAGGCCTCCGTGCGAAGAAGCCAGAAGAACAACATTGCTCGCAAAAAGCAGAGATGCCACCTCCTGAGCTCCTCGACGGAAGCCCTCCTGCCCCAGGCTACGCCGCGCCACCCTGTCCATGAATATCAGGAACAGGAGTGGAGATAAGGCACAGCCCTGACGGAGTCCAATGCCCACACTGAACAAGCTTGACTTACTACCAAGGATGCGAACACAACTCAAACTCTGAGAGTACAAGGACCGTACGGCTCGCCGGAGCGACCCTGGCACCCCATACTCCCGGAGCACCTCCCACAGAATTTCTCGGGGAACACGGTGATATGCCTTCTCCAATTCCACAAAGCATGTGTAGAGTGGAGTAGCAAATTCCCACGTCCCCTCAATCATCTGTGAAAAAGTAAAGAGTTGGTCCATAGTTCCACGGCCAGGATGAAATCCGCATTGTTCCTCCAAAATCCTAGGTTCGACTATCGGACGGATTCTCCTTTCCAGCACCTTGGCATAGACTTTCCCCAGGAGGCTGAGAAGTGTAATGCCACGATAATTGGCACACTTTCTCCGGTCCCCTTTTTTGAAAATAGGAACCACCACCCCGGTTTGCCAATCCAAAGGCACCGTTCCCGAGGTCCATGCAATATTGTATAGGTGTGTCATCCAAGACAGCCCCACAGTATCGAGTGCCTTCAGTAACTCTGGGCGAATCTCATCCACTCCTGGAGCTTTGCCACTGCGAAGCTTTTTCACCACCTCAGTGACTTTAGCCAAGGAAATGGAATCTGACCCCCCAGACATTTCTGGCCCTACCTCCTGCACAGGAGGCATGTCTCTCGGGTTAAGGAGTTCCTCAAAGTGCTCCTTCCAACGCCCAACAATACGCTCAGTCGAGTTCAGCTTTTCACCATCCTTGCTGAGCACAGCTTGAACAGTGTCCCCCCTCCCCCTCCTGAGCTGTCTGAGTGTTTTCCAGAACCGCCCGGAAGTCATTCTCCATGGCCGCTCCAAACTCCTCCCATGCTCTGGATCTTGCTTCAGCAACTGCCACAGCTGCAGCCTTTTTCGCCTGCCGGTACCCATCCGCAGAATCGGAAGTTCCCAGAGCTAGCCGATCTCGAAAAGCCTCCTTCATCCGCTTGACAGCTTCCACCGACAAGCTTTTGACCACAGCTACATGCAGCCGCTTCCACGATGGAGGTCTAGAACAGTGTCCATTCAGACTCCATTCCCCCTACCTCCTCCGGAACATGTGAGAAGTTCTCTCGGAGGTGAGAGTTGAAATCCATCCGGACAGAGTCATCTGCCAGCTTTTCCCAGTACACCCTCACTATATGTTTGGGTTTACCAGGTCTGTCCGGCAGCTTTCCCCACCATTGGATCCAACTCACCACCAGATGGTGATTGGTTGACGGCTCAGCCCCTCTCTTTACCCGAGTGTCCAAAACATACGGCCTCATATCAGAAGATACAACCACAAAGTCGATCATTGACCTTTGGCCCAGAGTGCTCTGGTACCAAGTACACTTATGAGCAATCTTATGTTCGAACATGGTTTTCTTTATAAACAAACCATGGCTAGCACAGAAGTCCAACAACATCACACCACTCAGGTTTAGATCAGGCAGTCCGTTCCTTCCAATCACTCTTCTCCAGGTTTCCCAGTCATTGCCAACGTGAGCATTGAAGTCCCCCAGCAAAACAATAGAGTCAGTGCATGTAATCCCCTCTAGAACTCCACTCACTGCCTCCAAGAAGGCCGAATACTCTGAACTGGTGTTCGGTGCATACGCACACACAACAGTCAAAGTTTTCCTCTCTGCAAGCCGGAGCCGCATTGCGGCAACCCTCTCGTTTACTGGGACAAACTCCAGCTGTACAGGCACCAGCTGGGGACTTGAGTATCCCCACACCCGCCCGGCGCCTCTCACCCTGTGCAACTCCTGAGTAGGAGAGAGACCAACCCCTATCGAGGAGTTTGGTTCCAGAGCCTACACTGTGTGTAGAGGTGAGCCCAACTATATCTAACTGGTATCTCTCAACCTCACACACCAGCTCTGGCTCTTTCCCCAGTGAGGTTATGTTCCACGTACCAAGAACCAGTTTCCACGACGCCAGGGGCCCCTTCGCCCCCGCTCTGTGCCCGATGGGCATTGCACCGCACCCCTACTCTGGATCTTGTGGGTGGTGAGCCCACATGATCCTCCCACGTTGCCATTTCGGGCTGAGCCCGGCCGGGTTACGTAGGCTGCCCGGCCACCAGGCGCTCTTATTAATAAAATAATAATTAATTATCATTGACTCCGCTATGTAGTGCTTATGCCACCGCAATGTGTGTGAGAGAGTGAGTGTGTGTGTGTGTGTGAGAGACAGTGAGAGAGAGTGTGTGTGTGTGTGTGAGAGAGAGTGTGTGTGCGAGTGATAAGATACTCAAATTGGTTGACAATCGAAGTGAAGACAAACATTGATACAACAACTTCAGGAGTGACCCAGGCCATAACAACAAACAAAAACCAAGCTAAACAAATAAAAACCTTACCTAGCAGTGAACCAGAACAAAAGAAAAATATGCGTCCCTAACTCCCTGACATATGAAAAAGAGAAACCCTTGTTCCCAAACAAAACGGCAGTCACTCCCTACACTCGGCACTGTTTATGTTTACAATATTTCTACAATCAGCAAAAAAGTCAAAAGCAAGAGGCAGAAATCAGCATCAAGGGACGAGATAAAGTGAGGTACACGATATAACACACACACAAAGTAAGAACAAACGTCAGCAATACAAAAAGCAAGGATTTCTCTCCTGGGATTCATTCAATACAATACATACAATACAATACAGCGCTATATCTGAATGTTTGAAGAACCAAAGCACGGCATAGGGAATTGGTGGGACTGGAAAACAGTGGAACTGTAAGGAAGACAAACACACACCACATACATAGACACACACAGAAAGAACATACCAAGGCACATAACATGATTTAGACATTTTTCACATGGTGTTGTAGTTGATGTAACTTCAGTTTATTCAGTTCTACTCAAACATCTGTATCTTATTTAAATTCAAAGTCCATAGCTGATTACCTTTCATATAAAATCAGACCTCCATCAAATCTAACGTTTACACAAAATATTTAGAAGTTCTAGAGAATCTTTATGTGGCAATGTGTGGAGGAATGGTCAGGACATTAGCTGAGAGAGGTGTTGATGAGGTGTAAAAAGGTTTGGAAGGCAGGTAAACTAAAATAAATAAATTTTTTTTTTAAATCAGCAAAAAAACACATACACAACAAACATGGTCAAACAATATGTACAATATTTACATTAATTACACTGTAAGAGTTTAATACTACAGTGGGATAGTTGCCCACCTCATAGCTTCATAACAACTCTGTAGAGAAGCACTGTCCAGCCAGTCTCCCCACATAGTGTACGCCCCTGCCTTTAAATAATAAAGATAGTCGTACTATATGTCCTTGTGTGTATATATGTATAAGTCAATTCTGCAAAAGATGCCAAGCTCTAAAACAGTTCTGTCTGATTGCATGCAAAGGTAGACATCACACATATTTTGGTTTTCCATGATGGTGGCTGAACACAGAAAAAAATTAAATGTGAGTAGCTGCCCTGTGAGCAGTAACAAAGATTTACATAGCAGTATATATTGGAGCAGCCCCTGCAAATATTTACTAATAACTCAAGTACAGTATTGTAGTGTATGTTGGTTTTTTGATCATACACCGTGATATATATGTAAATATATATTTGAAATATATATTTATATATTGTGTTTATAGTGTTGACCTTATTCAAACTCTTATAATTACTGATATTTGACTAATGATAGCAATTAAAGTTTATAATTGGCTTAAGCAATTAAAACGTTATTAATTAGTTTGAGAATGAATAATAGTCAAGCTAAGTGAGATCTTCAGGATTTTCAGAGATTTTAATGAACAGACTGTACACACTGTAATTTCAAATAATGAAGATATTTATTAACAAAAGGAAGGAGGATATTTAATTAACATAGCATAATCTTGTAATCTCACGGCATCAACGCAGGGGAAGCCGATTTGACTTTAAAGATAAGCTAGGCACTATGACTTGTGACTAAAATATTGCTAACTGAGGCTTGATTACGTATAAATTTATAAAGGGACTTAATTAGGCATCAGCTTCTGGAGAATGTGAGAATTTAGCTGGCTTACTCATTCGCCGTTTCTGCCGAGCTGTCGGGTCCCACGGTTTGATTTCCGTGCTCCGGGTTTCGCCTTTCGTCCATGCAGCGCCGTTAAAAGGGAGTTCCTCCCGGGGTGAGTTAGAAGCTCTTGGCCTCAGGTGTAATGGCGTTGGACGGGTTGAGTTTTTTCACGGAGAACTGGCTGGTTTCCTTGAGGAAGGGAAGGCGTCTTCAGAGTGGTCGCCTCGTTGCTCGGTTCTCCAGAAGTAGTGCCCTCAGAAGTCGGCTTATAACGCTAATATATCCGCTATCAACTAATCTAAAAGGGTGATATCTTATTCTGGCCACGAATAAGTTTCACCTGCTTTGATCACTCGTGAGATCAACTTCGATGGGCGATAAAACAAACAAAATTAAAAGAAAAGAAGATATTCAAATCATTCGACGTATTCGTAGACTTTCTCGCACTAGCTAGCTCAAGACGTCTCCTGGGAGCTTAGTGAGATTTCTTCAAAAGTCTGTGTTCGTCGTCGTGAGGAGGAGAAAACTTCTCGCTTGGAGAGGTTGGAGCTTGAAGAGATAAAACAAAGAGAACGCGTGCAGGCGTTCAGAGCGGACACGAAGTTAAGAGTCAGAGAGAGAGCTTAGAGAAAATGAACGTAAGAGCGGAAGTTAAGAGCGAGGGTTTCCGAAAGAAAGAGCTTTGGAAAAAAAAAAAGTTTCAAGAAGAAAGAGAGTGTGTAAGAAATGAGTCGACATCCTCTTTTCAAAGGCAGCGCGGCCACACCCTATTGGGAGGTGTCCTTCCTTTGATTGGGTGCGAGTCCGAGGCTCACGTGACTCGCCTCCCGAAAGAGAAAAGAGGGGGAAGGTTTGGATCAGAGATTCAAACAGAAAAGGTAGAAATTTCGCGTATCGAAATTTCTTATACATGTTAGTAACATATCACAATGAGTGTCCTGGATTATTAATATCAAACATTTACATAAGATTTTATCTTGGGTACGTCGTGTTTACGTCCCATTTACAATATTATGTTAGAAGATATTAATTCGTTTTTCTAATCAGAGACAGAAACTTCCTTTCATGATTGAAACAGTAATACACATCATTTCATTAGAGGGTGGACGTCCATCTGAGGACAACAGAGAGTGACACTCATACATGTTGCATAAACATATTTACTAAAATTTTATTAAGTCCGTTATGTATTTAGACGGCCTTAGGCGAGACGTGATCTCGCAAACGTCTACCTGGGGTCGCTGTTGGTCCATGCCGTTCGTCCGGTGCGGACGGTTAACGGGGGTTCAAACCGAGGTCACCCCTGTTAACCATTTGTTGATTCCTGCAGGAGATAAGGACGAGACTCTTAGATGCCACTCGTCATAAAACGGGATTATAACCCTCTTTGTTTGAGGTTCCTGTTTCTTAAAAGCATCGTAAAAGTATGTTATCTTTAAATTTCCGAAGAGAGGAAGGGGGCCGGGGGCCAGGTGTCCTGGTCCGTCTTTTGATGTAGACCTTATGTGTGTGCGTGTGTGTGGGGGGGACTGCAGGGTCTTTGCACCCTCGCGGTCTGTGGAATGTGGATTCTGTCGCAGACAAAAATCCTTGTTAGGGTGGAAAAGTTTTTAATTCAAAACTTTTCATTTCTTTATTTGATTTGCTCCATACTCCACTACAGTATTTACATTCATTATCTGTAACCGCTTATCCAATTCGGGGTACGCGGTGGGTCCAGAGCCTACCTGGAATCATTGGGCACAAGGCGGGAATACACCCTGGAGGGGGCTCCAGTCCTTCACAGAGCAACACACACACGGACACTTTTGAGTCGCCAATCCACCTATCAACGTGTGTTTTTGGACTGTGGGAGGAAACCGGAGCACCCGGAGATGGGAAGAACACACCAACTCCTCAAAGACAGTCACCCGGACCGAGAATCGAACCCACAACTTCCAGGCCCCTGGAGCTGTGTGACTGCGACACTACCTGCTGCGCCACCGTGCCGCCTACACAGTATTTACATACACTGTTGTTTATTTACTGTATAGTGAAGACAGGTGATGGAAAAGTTTATATTTGCACATTCAAGGGACTGAGAGAGAGAAAAAAAATGTATTATCTCTTATCCTTACTGGCAGCTCATCCTAAACATTTCCCTCTTTGGAGCATAGACACAGAACATACGTTCTGTGAACATAAACTTAACAGAACATAAACTCAGATCAATGAACATCTCTTAATGCTGCACTTAAGACCATATGTTTAAAATATACATCACTGTTTTAGCCAGCATTCATCTGATTGCTTGGTCTTATTCACCCATGACCTCTTCCTGGTCACTCAGATCTTCTTTATCTCCAACTGTCCTCCTTGTCATTCTCAGATCACCTTTAGTCTGCAGATGTCTCATTCTCTTCTTGCTTTTGGACTCAGATACAGCTTTAGCATCATCTCTGTTTGTCCTGCTTCTATTTTGTAGTCATCCTCATCTCGGATGTGATAGCTTTCTCCTTGACTGATCACTGGAATCTGAGGATAGACTTCCACAGTTTTCTCTTCCTTCTCATAAGGTGGGGGTGTCTTAACTGAGTTTGTGTAACCCATCCACTTTGTGTGTGTGTTACGCCTGATGAAACCTGCGTTGTGTTCTGGCATGTAATTATGGGACAAGAGACAGAATTGGATCTCTAGTTCCTTTAATGACAGCACACTCCATACCTCCATACCTGTAGTATAGGAAAACAATCATGAGTCGTGTGTCATGTATCTGCTAGGCTGGCTCTCCTCCGGCCATGCAAGAAAGCTCTGAGTGTATTCAGTAACACAGAATAACATAATATCTTGACAAATAAAAATCAACAAACTGGCCCTTTAAATCAGTTTGAGATTACCAAAAAGCATAAAAAACCAATATATCAATGAAAATACAACTTAACAAAAATAATATACAAAGTACATGAAAATAAATCAGGAAAAACAAATCCTCATTTCTAACCAGGATCATTTTGGTATTTTGGAGTATAATACAAAAGGAATTAACAGGAATTAACAACATATTAACTCTGTTGCACTAAAAACATATTAACAGACATCTAACAGTCTTCACTATACAAATTTATTTTGTTGCACATAAACAAACAAATACCTCCATACCTGTAGTACAGGAAAACAATCATGAGTTGTGTGTCACGTATCTGCTAGGCTGGCTCTCCTGACGAGAGAAAATGTGTGCCATTAAAACACAGGACAGATCTCCCTTGCTCGTGGCCAAGCTAAATTAGCGCGCTAGCATTAGCCATATATTCAAGATAAAACTTGCTAAAATAACAAACTTAAACCTCTGCAAACTCACACAGTACAAGTCAAACAACTAATCGGATAAAATACAGCAGTGTAATCATATGCAAATTACAATTAATAGCTTTAGCAAACTTCGATCAGTCAGAGAGCAATATAGCAGCAACCTACCTCCGGCCATGCAAGAAAGCTCTGTGACCGGGCACACATGCACCTACGTCATAGCGCAGCGCATGCACACACACACAGACTCAAGACGCACAGGTAGGAGGTTTTAACCCAAAATGAACATGACAAAAAAAAGAGAGTTGTTTTGGATTAAGTACATAATCCAATTGTTACATCCGCAACTTCTGCCATTTGTTTTTCTATTGCCTTTGTACGCGGACCTATTGCTTCTGCACCTTTCTCCCTCTTTTCTTTTGCAGCCTTTATCAGTTTCTGACTCTCTTGTTCAAACAACTGGAGAATGCCAAGCTCTATTTGTCTTTTTTCCATTCGCTTTTCTCCTTGATGCCCTTTCTTCTGTCCTGCTTTGTACGTTGATACAAGTACCTCCATTGTTTTAATTACATCTGGGTTAGTGTCCCCTCTACCGGCCATGGTTGGTCTATGTCAGGCCATGGCTTATAAAATTTAGCAGATATTTTTGCAATGCTTTTTATCAAAGGATTATTTTTCTTAACTATTTCAACAGGAGTAACCCCTTTTGAAACATTAGTTCACATTTTTGGCATAACAAATAATTTTTACACTTTTTAAATTATTTCTCCCCCTTTTTCCTCTGTTTATAGGCCACTATATTACCACAATCAACAGAAATTAAACCCAAAGTGAATTTGCCAACTTCAGAGAAATCAAACCCTTAATATGCAATACAAATTCACACCACAAAATCCCCTTTACTAAGTAATACAATTACTAAGTGCACCATAAATTTAGATTTAAAAAAGCATTGTCTAACTACCTTGTAATGAAAGAATATACAAACTTATATAAGGCTCAACAAGCACTTCTACTTATGATAATTACCACTAAATATTTGCAACGCAACATTACACCTGCAGCAAAGCTTAGATCAGAAACCCCCTGCCCAAACAATAATTCATATTCATAAACCACATTTAACTCTTAATGGAACTATAATCAAATAAACATATTCTCTTAAGAAAAGAAACAACCTGTTGCCAAGCTTTCTGTGAAAAAGGCTATGTCATATATAGTATTACAAATAATGGACTAAATGCAAGATAAAACAAATCAATGAATTTCTAACTATTACTTTTTAATAATGAGACCTATTAATGATTAAACCTAAATGTATTGATGCAGGTGTTTGTGAAAGACAGTTTGTGGATAAAAATATAACTGGCCTTTTCTGAAGTCTGTTCTGGGTGACTTCAAACTTCACCCCCCTTTTTCTTTTTTGGCCAGCTGCCCACTGTCTGTGGTCCTCCACCGTCTCTGCTCGTCTCACACACCCCACAGGATAAGGGAAACAGACAAATAGAAATTTAATACACTGAGCTTAGTTTTTGGTCATTAAACATTCACTATGATTATTTGTATTTTATTTACCAACACTTTAGTTCATTCATAACATTTTATCCTTCATTCAATAATGGTATTAATCGTCAGCTTCCACAACCGAATATATATATATAAAAAAAACACAAACAAACAAACTTTCATCTGTACTTACGTTGCGTCCGCCTGATAAAGTAATCCGTGGTATATAAATCTAGAAATAAAAATTCTAATTTCTACTTCAAGCATTGTATTCCATTCTAACTTGTGTATCGCTGTCCGTCGCTATGCACAGCTTATTCATTAAGCCACGACGAACTATTCAAAAGGGTGGTGACACAGTCAGCACACAGTACTGTTTTAAATCTTTTTCTTTCCTCTGGAAAACTTATTTTTCTTTATTTCTTCAGCAATCTAAGGTGATAACGCTCACATTCAATGCCTAACAGGCCTATGCCCACTAGTCATGTTAAATCAGAGTTCTTAGTAGTTAGCTTAACTATAGAGGAACACCCTGCTTATCCAGTAATTATCACTAAGGCATAAAACAAGATATGTTTTTAAGTATTTGCATGAATAACTACCCTTGAACATTTCCTTTGATAAAAATAATATTTCCTAGTTAACAGACACTTTTAAAGTAAGAGGAACACTCATACTAGCATACTGGATCAAGTCCAATAAAGGTTTATTCTCATATTAAATGATCCCAGAAAGGTATCAACCCTGAGTGTATGAATGAATGATTCCTGACCTTGCTGTTCACATTCATCTCTGCATTATCAGCTCAATGCTTCTAGAAAGAAAGCATGATCTGAAAGGGGGGATATGTAGTGGATATGATGAATGTGTATTAATTTCTAATAAGATATTATTAATAAACCAGTTGTGTGATAAAAATCAATCCTTGGTTATTTGTTTGTGTGTGCACCTTTCTTGTATGAAATTATAACTTCTAGCCATTATAACCACTACATATTAGTTAATGGCTCCCAAACATGGAGCTTAGCAAAATGAATGAATTAATTATTAATAAAATAATAATTCATTATCATTGACTCCGCTATGTAGTGCAAATGCCACCGCAACATGTGCATACTATTTCCAATACATTTTATACTTAATACAAAAACATTGCACTGAATTGCCTTCCCTTGCACTATTTATTTTACTATATTTATTTCTAATTATGATACTGCACTGATATTGCACTGTACTGATATTGCACATTCCATACCCTTTGCACTATCAACACTTTTCCAACTTTTAAACTATATACTGCACTCAAGAGATCATCCTCAGCTGCTCACTGTACCACAGATTCTTGCCAGGCTATGTTTGATCATTCTTAAGCACACTATGTTAACTTGGTATTTGATTTTGATATTTTTAGAAAATTGATATTTGTTTTAGGGTTTTTTTTTTATTAGTTTTTTTTTAAATAGTCCATTGCTGTTTGTGATTGTTGGATGTAATGTCTGTAAGCTACTGAGACCTTGAATTTCCCCTGGGGATCAATAAATCTATCTATCTATCGATCTATCTAACGCAGCACTCATCTTTAAATTTGGACGTGAGCGCATGGTATTTTGACCTCAGACCTGAAATCACCTCAGACTTCCAGCTCCACTGTACACTGTCATAAAGGTGAGTACAATTTACATTTCTTTGCAACTTGTGAAGTGTTCTCGGTGTAGACGCTTTAATGATCAACTTAAGTCTCGTTTTATGAGAGAAATATGGTGCTGTTCACTTGTTTTAAAGGGCTTTAATCCTCTAATTTTATTTATCAAGCTTGTGCATCTTAGCAAGCCTGCTAAAGCCTCGGCGGGGCTTCAGTAACCCCCACTCTGTCATATCTGAGGAACTCAGACGACAGATTCAATGTAAATTAAATAATGTACAGAATGTAAGTTAATGGGCATGCCTGACTTGTCATTTATTTATCTACAAGTTGGTTAACCATACTAATGATAATTTGAGAAGTATGTGGCTAGCTAGGTTGAGTGACATTAGCTGCATTTATTTAGCTATTTTAATAAAACGAAGGTCAGCTAATACAACATTAACCTCCAGAATCAAGAGGGTGCTGCCTGTAATGTTGAAGTCATGTAAAGGTAAACATATGGTAATTACCATCCAAATTATTTGGTATACAAGTAACTTTGTGTGTGTAACACAAAATTGTAATTAATAATTCAAACATTCTCCTACTCTTTCGTCATTTTATGGTAACTGTTGTGTAGTATGTAAAAATACTATTGTCATTTTATTTATTTAAAAAAACCCTAAAAATGAATGGTTAATATGCTACTTTCACAATGGCTAACATAAAAATCTTTAAATTGTCTAAACCAAAACTCAAACTTTTGGAAACAAAATTATCCAAAAGGACACAACAAATATATACCCATGCTTTTTCAGCACTTTTTTCCTTGATGGATCTCATAACAAAAATACAGCAATGAATATATTCTTCTCACTCGCCGTTTTTTAAACTCCTTATTTTTAGGTTAATTTATGTTTCATAAAATCCCAATAATTACCATAAAATGAGTGCATGATAATCTTGAGTTACAATTATAGGTTACTCTAAAAATGCTTTAAAACTTATTTCTACACCTAAAATCTACACTCACTATCCACTCTCGATACTGTAATTTATATAAAAAATACAGAGGTAATAGACATCATCTTTTTAAACTTGTAAACAATTTAATCATAAAATAATCAATAATTGGAGAGCACATTTTTCTTCTTTAATAATAACTTATCTATCACTATTGGACTGTATGGTAAAAAACAAATATTTTAAAACAAGCATTTTTTGTTAGACACTTTATTCTCGGTGGTGGTAAGTGGTGTTAGACTGTTCTCAAGGCTGTTTGCATGTTCAAAGCCCCAGTGTATGTAAATGGTTTGATATATATATATATTTATTTATTTACTTACTTTTTTCTGTAGCTGGAACTGATACTAAATTTAGGAATGGCTGTTTCATCATATTGCATTTGTCTTCAGGTACAATGACGGACATCAGGGACAGGTGGAGCAGTTTAGGGGAAGATGAGCAAAGGCAATATGTTCAGCAAGCTGCAGATCTGAAAGTGTAAGTGCAAGCAGTGCAGCTTAGCAGTGACATGAGAGAGCTCAAAATTAGAAAGCACATAAAACAGCTTAAAACTGAGGTCTGGAAATTACTGTATGTATTTTTTTTTTAATAATATCTCATATAAAAGCAAGTCAAAGGACATGCCTACTGGTGTGGTGTCAGTCATATTTCTCTGTGTGTTAAGTATTAATGTCTGCTTTTGTTTCTCAGTGCATTTTAGTAACTTTCTTAAAAGTGCTTGATAATGTTTTTTTTTCTGCTTAAAAAGGTGTCACAGCTAGAAGAACTGGGTGTAGAAACAACAGTCCTATTATATGACGGCTTCAGTCCACAAGCTTTTGTACAAGAGCTGTCCAGCAGGAAAGCCAGTAATTTTCTTAGATCAACTGGTACAGGAAACAATTTTGGGCTTTTTTTGCAGGTAATATTGCAAATTAAATCTAGTCATTAAATCTAGACGTGTCATGTTATGATTTTTCATGAATATTTCCTTGATATTAGCTGTGAATGCACTTATTCTGTTCCTGCAAATTAAATATATGCAGTTATTTCCCTACACTGCTTAATTTTAACTTTATACAATAATGTTGCTGTTATATTTCTGTGGATAGTTTGATATGTTTTTACTTGTGCTTTTGGGGACCTGGTTTTTGAAGACATTTGTTTTTTGTTCACATTTTCCAGGTAGTTCGAAAACCCTCTAACTCAAAATTGGACTCGGTTAAGATTATGGTTCGTAAGGTTCAAGATCTCTTCAATCAAAAGTACAGTGAGTATTTGCTTTGTTACTCTTTTTTTCATGCTGAGAGGACCATTTAAACACCCCCCCACCCAGCCCCCTCCAAACATAGTACAAGCTTAGGGAAGGTGATTGTGAGCTCTGAACGCTGCTAGAAATCTAAATGTCTTCCAGGTATTTTATCAAATGGTAATGTGTATAAGAATAGTGTTTTCAGAAATTATTCAAATATTTTGAGTATTTTTTAACTTTTTTTGTTTACTAGAAGAAGCTGGAGGCACTGGAAGGCTACCCTACAAATCCTTAGCTGCAAATAAGATTATTATCAAAGTCACTGGCCTGCCTAATAACCTACCCTTCAAGAAACCCTGTCTCCATGGACAGCAGCAGTTGGCTGCAATTTTGCAGCATGGAAATGACATTTCATTTCAAATACGTAAGTAATTAAATGGATTTGTTTGGATGGATGCCTTAAGTGAGATTAGTTGCTTTCCAAATTTTTTAACTTCTTATGTACCTTGCTTTACTGGCCTCAAGGCTCTGATATGTCTGCTGCAGGGTGTGCCCCAGAAGTCCACTCCTTTTCTATGTTTCTATGTAGGACAAACACCTAAATTTGCATGCAACTCTACAGAGGGTGGGCCAGTGACCAGTGCTGGCAGAGGTATTATCATCGCTTTCATTACAAACTAGATATTTTATCACTAAATATATTTATGAAACAACTTTTTGCAAAGTTTGGGAGCTTTTTGACTTTCAAAAAATTAAGGTGAACCAATTTAAGTGAGGCAATATTTGTGCCATAAAATTTGCTGTGAAATGAGGAAATGCAAATTTAAGATCTCATCTAGCTACCCATCATCCGGATGTCAAAGCCCAACTGCCTCCAGCAGCTCCAAGTCATGGAGCAGCCTCAAACTAAATAATTAAGGCTGGTTCCAGGTGACAGCATGGCTCAAAACAGACGGGCAAGCTCCCAGCAACATTATAAAAAAAAATTCCAGCTTTGATACTTAGGTATATTTATAGTAGGGCTGCAACAACTAATCGATTAAAATCGAGTGTTAAAATAGTTTGCAACTAATTTAATAATCGATTAGTTGGGTCTAAGTTATTATACACATAGGTACAGTTGCTATACGTGACGAACTCTGGAAGAAGGGTTTGAAAAATGGCGGAGGCGGTCACAGCAGAGGATAATGTTAGCACAAGCAGAGAAAAATGTACGACCCAAGTCATCAAAAGTAGGGGAACACTTTGTTAAACGCCTTCAAGGAACAGCGTTAGGTGCAAAATGTGCACAGTTGATCTCGCATGGCACAGCAGCACAACATCACTGCATGAACTTTCTCTCACTCAATGTTACCAGAGCCTGCTAGAGTAGTTAAACAACATTTGTTTTTCTTAGTACATTGATATTACACTTGCGTTTAGCGAACAAGCCTTAGCATCCCCAACCCCCCGAGTTCTCTTCCACCTTAAATGTGTCAGCTCGACCAGCAGTTACAAAACAGGCCATAGTTTTAGTCAAGCTAACGTTAGCGATGCTAGTTTTTCTCACTCAATGTCCCTAGAGCCTGCTAGAGTACTTACACAAGATGTCTCATTTTTAGTAAAAATATATCACTCTTGTATTTAGCAAGTTTTCCGTTCCACCTTAAATGTGGCGCAGTTACATTCAGAGTTGAAAAAAAAAACAATCCAAACATTTTTTAAAATAATATATTTAAAGCCTTTTTGAAGGTCTTTTCTGACTGGTATTGCGTGTTAGTGTTTGAGTATAACAGCCAAGTGTATATTACATTATAAGTGTATATTGCATTACATACATTAATTTTATATTTATCAATATTTAACAGTGTAACGGTTGGGTTAATTCTTCATGTAAACGCTAATTTTTAATAATGATAGGTTGTGTGTTCCTTATACAATTACAACATTAGTTCTCTAAAATCTTAAATATCTTAACAATATCTGATCATGTTTTAGATTAATTTCCCCTTTTATTCTCAACACATGTTAGCATCACCCAATATCCATTTATGTAATTTCAATTTGTCTGCATTGTTGTCTGCATTTTAGATCAATAGTTATTAACTTAAAAAAGATTTATGTTCATATCTACACTTTCTCTCTCACCTCAGATAAAAACAGCCCAGCATTGCTGACTATGTTTTGAAGATCTACACACCATAACAAGCAGCTGTTCTCACTGATGGTATCCTGAATATACTAGTAACAGACAGGAAACCAAATTTGGCTTGTCTTCCTTTTTATCCGATTAATCGAAAAAGTAATCGACAGATTAATGGATTATCAAAATAATCATTAGTTGCAGCCCTAATTTATAGTACACATTTTGTCAGTGCCCTATGAGAGTTTCATTCATTGTCTGAGTGCACTTATCCAGTTCAGGGTCGCGGTGGGTCCAGAGCCTACCCAGAATCACTAGGCACAAAGCAGGAACACACCCTGGAGGGGGTGCCAGTAGTTCACAGGGCAACTATGAGACAAAAAATCTTAATCAAAATAATTCTTCTTTAATCATAATTGAGGTAAAGTTTTCAATTAATTATTTACATTTACAGCATTTAGCAGAAGCTCTTATCCAGAGCGACTCACAAAAGTGCTTAGCATTCAAACAGAATGTGTATCCTTATTAAAACATATAGGTTTGGACCTAACTCCCTTTGAGCTCATACGCTTGTCAGAACAAGGGCCAGTGCTGATGCCTAGAAAGAACAAATCGTAGTAAGTGCAATACACAATACAATCTAGTCAGTGCTCAAACTTTGAAGGAGAAACTAATAAGTGCTCATACCTAGTAAGAAAGGCGTTAAGTGCACTATAAGTGCAAAAACAGTCTGTTATGGTGAGCACTTAGATTAGTACTTACCTAAGTGGGTAAGAAAGAAATGGGGCTTCAGTCTGCATTTGAAGACCATAAGAGATTCCTCTGTTCAGAAAGTCAGTGGAAGTTCGTTCCACTGTCTTGATGCTAGTCTTCCATGTGTCTTTAGAGATGGTGGGTGAAGTCGAGTACAGCTCGACTTGACCTGCCATCCCTAAAGTCACACACATTGCCCAGCACTACTTTAAGGCCATTTCTCTTAAATCTATCGAGATGAGTTTGTCATCATTTCCAGCACTAACTAACTTGTCTCTTTTTTCCATAGAGACAGCAATAGAAATATTGGAGGCTATGTGTGTACATGGTATGTTTGCAGTTAGTCAAAACTGTTTGTATATCATGTTCATTGGTCATGTTTGGCTCACATTGCACTGTGAGTTTTGGGGTTGTTACCCCATTAACTCTGGTCTGGATCTGTGTCCCTCCACTGTCTGGTGCTCTATTAAGTCCTCAGCCCGCTGTCTGCTGCCTGTACTCCCACTCACTGTTACCCCTCTCACAACTCTGAAATGCCAGTCCTTAAACTCTGATAGCAGGCTCCGAAAGTCCATTTCCAAAGCTGAGAATCTCTGCAGACGTCTGTAACAATTCTGACAGCACATGTGTTGAACAAAATGATGAGGCATTTCACAAGTTTCTTCTACTGTAGCCTGATGAAAATGTCCTGGTTGTCGGCACAGTCCTGGCTCCTGGAGCAATCGCACTGCTTTAAAAGAATCAAAAGTAGAAAATATCCAGTATTGGCTTCGTAGTGCTGCTGACTGCTGTGTATATTTAAAAGCTCAGATACTCTATTGCCGTCTGAACGGCAAGGAAGCAGGAAGTAAAAGGCACTACATATTACTTAAAGGCTCCCAACCATGAAGCTTAGCAAAAATGAATTAAATAATTAATTGTTAATCAAATTATAATTATCACTGACTTCACTACATAAATAACATACATTATTTTTATTAGTCTTTTTGACCCTTTCAGTACTGCTGAAAACAGTTCTATTTTTACAACCACTTCATAATTAAAGAGGTTGTGTTTTTTGATCCATTAAGCAATATGCTTCAAAGTAATTTTAAAAAGTGGTTCCTTACACTTCACAGCTGCATAACATTGCTTAATAAATGAATAAGTTTAATTAACATGACTTAGGATCTATGGGGTCTTTTTGTTATTTTCCGATGTTAATCCCTTAAATGATACTTTATAAATCCCTAAGGACTTATAATTACTCTTACTTAGCCAGTATTAATTAGAAACAAGTAAGATTCAGCATCACTGAATTATTTTCATTATAATTAATTCCAAATTAACACAAATTTAATGAACTGTCTACTAGATACTGTTACTGTAATTAGTTTTGAACATTTAAACAAGTATATGTATATGGGCCATGCTCTCTCCAGATTCTGTGTGTGGTCTGTCTGTTACAGGGTCAAAAACCAATGACTGTGATTAACAGGGAAGTGTGTGTACCCATGAGTGGCTGTTGACCGATGTCTAGAATCCCGAAGACCCACTTTCTTCTCTGCTAGGTGTTTGCAATTGGTCCTCGTCTGTACTGAAAAACATTAAACATTTAGATTACTGTTATCCAACTGAGAACATTCATTAACATTCACAACAAACCAATCAGATTGCAATAAACAAACAAAAAGTCACCTATTAACTTTGGATAACATTATATACTTCTGCTGCCAGGTACTTCCTCATATATTATCTCTAAACTATCATTTGATTTTAAAAATGTTACACTGAATGTCATGCACAAATTTTGACATCACTAACACTATGATGTACAGCATCTTCCCTACCTTTCACTTATAATGAAAGTGGCCCTCATCCAGCATCACAAACTCCCTGTGATTTCCAACAGTCTCTTCTATCTGTCTACTATAAGATTTGATTTAGTTCACACACGTTCCTTATTTTTCTGGTCATCTTGTACAGAGTCTGGGTGCTTCCAACAATCCCATCTTCTATGTCGATTTGTCGTAACTGGAGCCTCTGTGCAAACCTAAAAAAATATTTATGCGCTGGGCGGCATGGTGGCGCAGCAGGTACTGTCGCTGTCACAGTGCTCCAGGAGCTTGGGTTGTGGGTTCAAGCCATGCTCCGGGTGACTGTCTGTGAGGAGTTGTGTGTTCTCCGTGTCTGCATGGGTTTCCTCCTGGCAATCCACTTTCCTCACACTGTCCAAAAATGCACGTTAGTAGGTGGTTGTTTTCATATTAGATTTGAATTTGTTATTTTTAAATATGTTATGCATCTGAGAAAATTGTGTTAATTATATGGGCAAATTTGGATTTATTTGTTAGAAGTAATATTTAAATATATAAAGTTACCATACAGTTTATGTTTAAGACAAACTGTATGGTAACTATATATTTAAACATTGCTTGTGTCTACAGATCCTGTATGACAAGCATAAGTCTATTCTTTTTATTTGTACAAGGCACATTTTGAACACTACACTATATATTACAAATTACAGACTTTACTAAAATAAAGAACACTACAATCAAAGTGATCAGTTTTGATGGCAGGTGTCAGTATAACTAAGATTACACTTAGCATGCTACATTATTTTTTTGAGTAGCATTTTCTTTTGGATCCTGACCTGTGAGAACTGGTTGTTGTAGTTTTCAAAGCCAGTGTTAGAGATGGGGTTTTGTGTCCTCACTGGCTCTGTTTTCCTGGGGAACTGTGCCAGTGGAAAAGCAACAAATTAAGTGTAGTAAGGCACTGTTAACTACATACAAAACACCTGAGGTTTATTATTGTGATGCTTCACTGACCGTAACAGGTGCTACTCTTAAAATTAGAATATCATGCAAAAGTGGATTCATTACAGTAATTCCATTCAAAAAGTGAAACTTGTATATTATACTCACACACAGACTGATATATTTCAAGTGTTTATTTCTTTTAATTTGATGATTATAACTGACAACTAATGAAAACCCCAAATTCAGTACCTCAGAAAATTAGAATATTGTGGTTCCATATTAAAGGTTCCATATTGAAGACACCTGGTGCCACACTCTAATCAGCTAATTAACTCAAAACACCTGCAAAGGCCTTTAAATTGTCTCAGTCTAGTTCTGTAGGCTACACAATCATGGGGAATACTGCTAACTTGACAGTTGTCCTGAAGATAACCATTGACACCTTAAACAAGCAGGGCAAGACACAAAAGGTAAAGAGGCTGGCTGTTCACAAGCTCTGTGTCCAAGCTCTATTAATGAGAGGTGAAGGGAAGGAAAATATGTGGTAGAAAAAAAGTGTACAAGCAATAGTGAAAACCGCACTGTGGAGAGGACTGTGAAACCAAACCCATTCAAAAATGTGGGGCAGATTCACAAAGACTGGACTGCAGCTGGAGTCAGTGCTTCAAGAACCACCACACACAGATGTATGCAAGACATGGGTTTCAACATCGCATTCTTTGTGTCGAGCCACTCTTGAACAAGAGACAGAGTCAGAAGAATCTTGTCTGGGCTAAAGACAAAATAGGACTGGACTGCTGCTGAGTGATCCAAAGTTATGTTCTCTGATGAAAGTAAATTTTGCATTTCCTTTCAAAATCAAGGTCCCAGAGTCTGGAGGAAGAGTGGAGAGGCACAGAATCCATGTTGCTTGATTTCCTGTGTTGTGAAGACAGGTGATGGAAAAGAATCTCTGCAGACATGGTTAAAGGTGTAAATACATCTTTATTTACAGAAACAGTGCCTTACGGGTTCTTAAGGATCCCGTGAGAGAGTTTTCCAATTCAGTGTAGGCACCTCTCTGGTCTCTACCCCATTCTCTCCTTCTCCATCTTCTCTCTCTCCTCATGTCTATTTTCTCTCTCCCTCTCTTGGCTAGGACCCTGATCTATATGGTTCTTGCTCCTTTCCAAATAAGGCAATCTAGAGGATGGTTAATATTTGCATGTCCTTAAGAGAGGGGTAAAATTTATAGTTTCCTACCCTCACTGACAGCTTATCCTAAACATTTCTCTCTGTGGAACACAGACACAGAGCATATGTCTGAACATATAAAACAGTGAACATTCCTTAATACTGTGCCTTATGAGGCCTTATGATTAAATATACCTCAACTTCCTCCCTTTGAGACTGTTAAAGTCTCGTAAATTTTAAGCAACCCATACATGTTAATGTCACAACAAATAAGTGATACCTTCCTACACACAATTTTAACATCACTTGCATTATGATGTAACAAAATTTTATGGAGTGTGAGGGCAAAAAAACCTGCCAGGCAGCCATCTTTCTTGAAAATCCTTCAAACATTTTAGACAGGAAAAATTCCCTCACGATCCCTTCTGCCTAGGCGATCACAAAACTGTACTCCAGTCATATTAAATTTATTCTATATGTAATGTGGCAGCTCGCCTAGGAGTGGATTGAAACAGGGCAAGCCACCAACAGAGCACTAGAGAAATAGGCCTCAAGTGCAGAGACACACAAACAACCCTAACTCTGCAAGTTAGGAACACCGAGACAAAATGAAACAAGAGGAAAACTTGTGTCATGGGAAAACTGATCAGCTCAGAATTGAGCATAAGAAAACAAAAGCAAGAGAGCTTCCCAAAACAGAAGGGAGGAACAAGATGAGACAAAAGAAATTAAAGATAGAACACAACTTATTTCTAATTATTTATTTGTACTACAAAATGGTAAAGAAAAGATAATATTGAATCCCAGGAGAAACCAGAGCGAAATCTCTGGTGGAGAAACAGAAGATAGAGTGACCCAGGAGAAAACTCAAGAGCCTTTACCAAATTACCAGCCAGACTTGCACGGCACTCTGAAAAGAGAAACCCAAGACTGAGCACAGAGGTGTGTGTTGGCTTCCCTTAAGTAGGGGTAGCCCAGGTGGAACCAATTGCCCCAAATTAAGAATGTCTCTGTCTCCCTCTAGTTACTGGGGGTGGCTTAGCAGGCAGCATTGCCCCAGCCACAGGCAGACCTCTTACACTATATGTGTAGGGAGTTGACTTAAGTAAATGTGTATGAAAATTTCAGAAAATGAAATCAAACCAATGTCCAAATTCAGGCTGGTCAACCCATCGGACCTTCCAATGGACCTGTCCCTACCTGACATACCCCTTGGCCCTAACATCAATAAAAACAAAAAACATCTGAGATTTCAATACACTTACATTTCTTCAGTCTATAAGTCTTCATAATAAACAGTTGTTACAATTTTTAATATCACTTGTATTGAGTTTTTGGATCCCTGTAGCATTTCAGGAATCTCGAACAACCATCCTCCCTTACAGTGATCTTCCCCCCTTTTTTCTTTCTGGAAGAAAGATACAACAGCCAGTACCTTTTGCAAAAATGACAGATGCAAATAAACATCAAATAAACTTTAATAATAGTAATACTAATAGATTAATATGTTTTATTAGCTATAGTGTATACTCCATCCTACAATCTTTATAATTGATTACTAAATAATAAACCTAACAAAATAATAGAATAATGTCATAATTGAATAGTAAAAATATATAATAGTGGATATTCAAAATGGATATCTTTCCACCAGCTTGTTTTCCAAAATTTCCTCCTCATATTTGTCTGAGTCGGTCCTACTTAATAATGGCATCTGTACTTGATCTCCAGGCATTATAACGCCAACCCATTTCAAAATCATAGCTTTTGCACAAGTTAACAACAGTGTACAAAAACAAAACATTATACACACTGCTAAAAGAACTGCTCCAAAACCTTGAGCCAACATTGCTCCAAGTGGTCCTAATTTCTCCAATAACCAAGCATTCACAGACCATCCAGCTCCTTTTGATGGACCAAAACGCCTCCCTTATATGCTTCAATGCTTCTATAAAACTAGTCATATTATCAGAATTATCCGGAATCAAAGTATAACAGGCATCCCCAGTTAGATTCAAAGCTACACATAAACCTCCTTGCTTAGCTAAAATGTAATCCAGAGCCATGTCATGTTTTAACAAAGTTAATCTGTGACCTTTTTGTGTATTTGACAAATACTGAAACCCTCTTATTGTTTCATTAGCAAACCCTTGTAAAGTGAACGTAATATTATCTATATGATCTGCTAAAAATGTCACACCATACCATGGGAATAATCCTATACCCCATTTTTCTCCTATACTGATTCTCCAACGGTAGGCTCCCAAGCTATGAAACTGAGCCATTTCCCTTTTCTTTCTTCTCACAGAATTACTTTCAGAATTCCCTTCATCAGTTGCTTCAACTTTTTGGAGAGTATAAACCTCATAAGAAAGCTTTAATGTTGCCATATAACAACAGCCTGTCCACCCATATGGTAGAAATGTGTATGCTTTATCTCCACAAACCCACCAAATATCCTTAAAATTTCCTATAGTCACATTTACAGGCAAAATGTCATACTGCACAATTAATGTTTGCTATCTGGTGTATGAAAATTCACTTTAAACAAAGCATCCTTAGGTTTAGGCTCTTTAAAATTCATCTTATAACGAGCACAATCAGATATTCCCATAAACATCCCCTGTCCATTGTGAGTATCATTGGAACAAAAACAGTCTTTAGTCTCCACAGATTTTACTTCCATCGCATCAGGCCGTGTTGTCAGTATACTTTCATGCTGATCAAGGAAATTCACATATGGCAGCTTCATCAACCAAATACAATTTAATCTAGGTCTAAACAAATGCACTGATAAAGCCATTATTCTATCTTCTTCAGGGTTTTGCTGATATAATAACCACGATAAAGCATAAGATTGACACATAGCATGCAGTGGTTCTGGCACTGTCTCTAAAATTGATGGCCATGTGCTTGGTGATGGAACTTTCACCACACATGGACCAGTCAACATCTTACTCATTCTTACGGAATGAGTTATTTGCTGAAATCATAAATTTCTAGATGCCCATGGGTCTGTGATTTGTAACACAGAAGAATCAAATCCATATGCTTTCCATTTTGCTTCTCTTTTCTGTAATGCATGGTAATGGTCAGTCATTTTTTCAGAGGTCCAGTCAAAATCAAAAAACTCTCTCTGTCCTTCTAAAGTGATTTTCTGAGTGGTTGCTAAACCAGTTGAGTCCATGTCTTCCATTGGGTTTCTAGCTTCAAAAGTCACTTGACTAATATTCACTTCATGCTCTATATTTAACTCTGGACCCTGTGTTATGTTTACTTTCTTCTGCAATGGAAAGGACATTACTTCTGGAGTCCTGAACTCTTTTAGTAGATGTAAAAACTTCAATAGGATTCGGGTCCTTTATCATCACTATCACTGTTCGAGTTATGTACCCTTCTCTCCACACATTTTGAAATGGTACAAATTTAAACTCTGGCTCCAAATAAGTACAAGTGTATTCCCCTTGATCTTCCCATGTAACATTACGTAAAATAATTGAACAATCATCTCTAACTTTGAACCACCTAAAGGCATTAAACAAAAGATACTTTCTCTGGTCACGAGGCAAATGATCAACTTCAGGTCCTGTTAACACCACTTCTTCACCATTTTCCACTCAGGAGGACTATTACTCCCTGTATTAAATCTTCCACATTTACAGGGAAGATGAACTGTTTTACCTAATTTAACTTTAGTCACTGTCTTGAAAGGTGATGACGTTGAAATTATCAAAGGCATTAGTGTAGTTAAATGTGATCCATTTACCCCCTCACTAACTTTCGACACTGGAAAAGTAAAATTCTCTAAAGTTTCATTCTCTTTTGTTCTCATACCGTTTAGGTCTAACCTTTTTCCGAACTGGTCTTGGACTCTTTTCTTGATCCAAATCTCTGAACTGTTTTGAAATAGAATTACTGCTTTCTGGAATGGGACCTGCTGTTTCTGGGACATATTGAAATTCAATTTCTCCAAACTTTTTGTCTTGTTTACAATCTGCTGTGTCATGTCTGGCATCGTCAGAAATATACACAGAGTCATCAGCATCATCCAAACCAGGGACAATCTCCTCTTCAGGAGATCTACTCTGGTTTGTTTCTTGCATGTTATTTTCAACCTGTTCTCCCCCATGTTCTTTTGGTTCTCCTGAACCTGCAACCTCTCCTCCCTTTGAGAAAGGCTTCTCTTCATTTGGTGCTTTAACACAGTGAGATAAATGATACCACGTTGGAGACCCCTTAACTTGAACTGCCATTCCAGTACTGCGAACAACTTCAAAAGGTCCTTCTCTGCGTTCGTTATACCCTTTTCTTCCAAATACCTTTACAAACACCTTGTCTCCAGGCTGCACTGTATTCTTCCTTTGCTCATCCAGCCTCTCCTGCTCCTCCTCTTTTCTTTGTTTTTCTGAAACGTATGTGGATATTCTTTTATGTAAATTAGCTAAGTATGAAACATATGCCCTCATGTCATCTTCTAAAAGGGCTAAACTTGGACCTTTCCCACTTGTACGCAAACATGGCGTTGGCATTCGTCTGCCTGTCATCAACTCATGAGGAGTCATGTGTAGATCACGCAGCTCACTTGAGCAACACACCATTAATGCTAATGGAAGTGCTGCTATCCAATTTAACCCCGTGTGCTGACAGATTTTAACAATCCGATTTTTCAAGACACCATTCATTTTTTCACAAATCCCTTGTAGTGGAGTATGGATCAAACCAGGAAATGAAAAGTTAAAAACTCTTTTCTTCCAAATACCTTTACAAACACCTTGTTCCACTCTGAATAAGGATTTTTGGGACAAAACCCACATTCCACAGAATGTGTGTGTTGAAAGACTCTGCACTCCCCCCCCCTCCCCCCCCGAACCTGATTATCTCCTGCAAATCAACAGATGGCCACAGGACTGACCTATAGTGACCTCCCGCAACCCTAGCTCAAACCAGACAAACAGCATGGACCAACAGTGACCCCAAGTGGACATTTGCGAAATCACGTTTCGCCCTGCCGCCCTCTAAATACATAATGGATGCATCGGGTGTTTATAAACATGTTTTATGCAAATATGTATTAATGTTACCCTCTGTTATTCTCAGGTGAATGTCTACTAACTAATGAAGTGACGTGTATTACTGTTTCAATCATGAAGGAAAATTTCTGTCTCTGTTTAGGAAAACGATTTAGTTTCTAACATCTAAAATAGTTGGTAATGTACTCAAGATATATACATACATATATATTTGATAAAAATAATCCAGTACACTCATTATGCTATACCCAAGTATCTATAAGCATTTTATTTCATCCAGTATTCTATTTTATCCAGTATTTTTGTAAGAGCAAAAAAAAAATTTGACTTTTCTCTCTCTGAAACATGAAGAAAGTCATATGAGCCTCAGACCCAGGATCCAATCAAAGAAAGGAGACCTCCCAAATGGGCATGACCGCGCCACATCTGAAAAGAAGTCGCCCAGCTCTAAGCTCTCTCTCTTTGCTTCCTTCTTCGCTTGCTACGCTTCCTTGCGACACTCTCTTCTTTTCGCTTTTTGTCTTCTCCCTACGCCGACAAGACGACTTTTCAAAAGAACTCTAAGAAAAGGACCTCACGCAACTCCCAAGGGACGCCTTGTGCCAGTTAGCAGTGCGATACAGAAACTACAGGGTAACGTCGAGTAATTGTCAGTAATCTTTTCTTTGTTTATTTGTGTTCATGTTTGTAGCCCATGCAAGTTTTAATTTTATGACCAAAGCAGGTGAAACTTATTCGTGGCCAGAATAAAAGACACAGCTAAGACAGAGGAAAATCGTAAAATAATTGTAAGCTGATTAATTCAAAGATTAGCTCGTGAATCGGAGGAACAAGCTAACTTCTATTCTAACGCCTCTCTTGGAGAGGGCATCCCACTCAGGACAGTGAGCCAGAGGAAATCTGTACATCGACGTCACCACGCTCAGAGTGCACCCGAAGCAGTCTACCTCGCGAGTGACAAAGCTACGCTGACCCAGCATCCCCGCTTCCACGAAAGAACTGCGGGAACCAAGCTGGACTCATTTCCCATCACCTCAAAGTGCCTCTGTACCCATAGAGTGGTTGAAATCAACAGAAAAGTAAGCTAAGATTCCATATTTCCAGAGCTGAAATTGAATTAAATCTCTTCGTAACATAATTTCTTAATCAGACCATATCAACGCCTCATTTCCAAGTCTTATCGCCTAACCTATCTCTAAATTTGAACCGGTTCCACCTGCATTGATCCCGTGAGATTTTGAGGATTGTGCTATGTTTATCAAATATTATGTTTCCTCTTAATAAAGTGTTTTCATTATTTGAAATAACAGTGTGAGGAGTTTAAGTCAATCATAATAATAATAATTATTATCATTAGTTAAATCACTATTAAGCATAATGAGTTCAAATAAGGTCAATCCGCTACACCCTTGACTTGGCGGATGGTACACAGCTCCCAGATTCCCAATTTTTGTAAAATTTATTTCAGCGTTTTATCCACAAACTCTTTCCCATTATCTGAGGATATTATCTGGAAGTCCCCACCTGCTTATGACTTCTCTACACAAAAACGTGACAACAGTTTATGCATCTTTACGCTTAGTTTATGACCTTTCCTGATCTGGTGCACTAAGAAGAATATCATCCATGTATTGAATGACAGTACTTTTTAACTTCTGATCTACCCCAACTAGATCATCTTTCTATATTTTATTGAAAATGTGAGGACTATGTTTATATCCCTGTGGTAATCTCTTATACGCATAGAATTGTCCCTTGTATGTAAATCCAAATAAACCCTGACTTTCTATACTTAGTGGAACACTAAAAAATGCACGACATAAATCTAATACTGTGAAATACTTTGCATCCGGAGGAATTTGGCCTAACAAAACATGTGG
The DNA here is from genome assembly GCF_029633855.1 of Hoplias malabaricus. NCBI lineage: Eukaryota > Metazoa > Chordata > Actinopteri > Characiformes > Erythrinidae > Hoplias > Hoplias malabaricus. The sequence continues at coordinate 815,463 of NC_089803.1, read as the reverse complement.
ATCTGGCACTTCTGCTGGAAAGTCTGCTACTACTTCATTTACTGCTCTCAAATCATGTACTAAACGATAAGAGTTATCTGGCTTCTTCACAGGCAACAAAGGTGTATTACTCTGCGGATTCTGTGGTCGGAGTTCAACTTTCACTAATTGAGCTGACTTCACAAATCCAATGTCAGTGCTATGTTGTGACCATAAACATTTTGGAACATATCACAGCATTTCCTCTTTCAAAGAGTTTGAATCCATCTTCTCATTACAAAGTGATTCATGTGTCATCCTGACGACTTGTGGCTGTCCTTGTCCTTGAGCAGTAATCATAATCTTAATAAATCGCTGATCTTCACTTCTCCAGATGGAAAGATTCTCTTTTAGCGGTTTAAAGACAACTACTTCTGCTTCTGCCATCATTTCACCTATTTGTTTCTGCTCACAATCTTCAGACACCAGCAAAGTCACATGTGGTAAACTTTTTCCCCATCTCAAACTCTTTATTCAAGTAATCATTTTTGTCTATCTTCATAGCAGCTCCTTGTGGTCCCAAAATTATGCAACATGAACGTAATTGTAGCGTATGTTGGGTTTTTAATCATACGCCGAGAAATATAAATATATTTCTATATTTATATTTATAGTTTATATTTATAGCGTTGACCTTATTCAAACTCCTATAGTCTCTGATATTTGACTTAATGATATTAATTAAAGTTTATAATTGGCTTAAGCAATTAAAACGTTAATAATTAGTCTGAGAATGAATATTAACCAAGCTAAGTGAGTTCTTCAGGATTTTCAGAAATTCTAATGAACAAAACTGCATACACTGTGATTTCAAATAATGAAAGTTTTATTTACAAAGAGAAAAATATTTAATTAACATAGCATAACCTTGTAATCTCACGGCGTCAACGCAGGGGAGGCCGATTCGAGCTTAAAGGTGAGCTAGGCACTTCTGACTTGTGACTAAATTGTTGCTACTTAAGGTTTAATTAATGGTAAATTATAAAGGGACTTAATTAGACATCAGCTCCTGGAAAAGTGCAAGATTTGCTAGCTTACTCTTTTGCCGTTTCACCGAGCCTGCTGTTTAACCTCCGTGTTCTGGGGTTGTTTCTCGTCGTTTCCACGTAGTGAGGGACAGGCCCGCTTGTGAAGGAGATTCCCTTCCGATTGAGTTAGAAGCTCTCGGCTTCAGGCGGAGCGGCATCGATCGAGATTTCCCCTCTTTGGAGAGTCACAGACGTGGCTAGTTTCTCACCGGGGTGGAGTGACTTTTTCAGAGTGTTAGCTCGTCTCGTTGTTCGGTTTTCCAGGAGTAATGCCTTCAGAAGTCAGCTTTATAACATTAATATATCTGCTATCAACTAATCAAAAAGGTTGATATCTTATTCTGGCCACGAATAAGTTTCGCCTACTTTGATCACTCGTGAGATCACACTTCGATGGGCAATAAAACAAAACACTCTTAAAAGAAAAGAAGATATTCAAATCACTCGACGCATTATTAAATTTCTTTCACACTAGCTAACTCAAGACGTCTCTTGTGAGCTTTGGTGAAGTCTTTTAAGGTTCTTCTTTGTTTCGTCGGCGTGAAGAAGAAAGCGTCTCACTTTGGAGAGGTTTGGACTTGAAGCGAGGTTCTCTGCTGATCCCTTTGTTGTTTCGGAGTTCCTCGGATTTCCTTGAACTGTTGTTGTTCTTTCTTCTCCGTTTTCTGTTTTCCTTCTTCTGTGTGCTGAGCTTGAATTTTCTGTGTCGAGATCTCTTTCACTCCTGTTTCGAGTTTTCCTTCACTCCTGTTTCGAGTTCTCCTTCACTCCTGTTTCGAGTTCTTCCTTGCTGCCGAGCTGCTCTGTGTTTTTCAAAGCCAGCGCGGTCACGCCCTAATGGGAGGCGTTCTTTTCTGATTGGACGCGAGTTCAGGCTCACGTGACTCTCACGAGGGGAAGAGAGTAGGAGGGGGCGTTTGAATCAGCGGTTCACAGACGGAATATGAATTTCGCGTATGGAAATTCCTTATACACTTTAGTAACATATAACAATGAGTATACTGGATTATTAATATCAAACATTTACATAAGATTTCATCTTGGGTACGTTGTGTTCACGTCCCATTTACAATAATATTATTCTGGTGTTTGATTCATGTTTCTAATCAGAAGCAGAACTTCTTTTCATGGTTAACAATCAGCAATATACATCATTTCATTAGAAGGTGTGCATTCATCTGAGGGCACAGAAAGTGACATTAATACATTTGTTTATACACATTTAATCAGAATTTGATTTCATTTCCGCTATTGTTCAGGCGACCCCGAGCGAGGCGTAGTTTCGCCAGTGTCCATTTGGGGTCGCTGTTGGGCCATGCTGTTGGTCCGGTGCGGATGGTTAACGAGAGGTCACGTCGAGTTCAATCAGTTTGGCCATCTGGGATGTCGGTTTAGTGGGCTAGAGATTAGGACTGAGACACTTAGGAGCCATTGTCATATACGACTTATGGCTCCCCACTCTTGTTTGATGTCCTCTTGGTCTAAGAGCACCATAAAGTGGATTTGTTATCTTTATGTCTCTGAAGGTGTATGGGGGCTGCAGGGCCTTTGCACCCCTGTGGTTCGTGCCTTGGTCGCAGACGAAAGGTCCCCTTCAGACTGGAAAAGTTTTAATTCAAAACTTTTCATTTCTTCATCTTTCATTTTAATTTTTCATCCGTTATTCATATTCGGTCCATACTCCACTACATAGTTCAACTTGCTTTGGTTGATGACTTAGCCATTGTTCTGCATCTCATTGTTCAGCATCCTTAAAGTATTTCAGTGTACAATGAAATGGATACTCTGGAGTCTTTGCATCAGACATATTTGCTACAATAAACTTCTCCCACATCTTGGCTGGTTCCAAGAATTCTTCGCTAAGATTTCCAATCCTAAATACTGAAGAAGCTTCAGTCTCTGTTTTCATCATCAACTGATCAATCATTTCACTCGGCACTTCCACCAGGCAGCCGTCTGGTGTGCATTTTATTGTACAGTTCAGTCTGCACAAAGCATCTCTTCCCAAAAGTGCAATAGGTGTATGTTCTGATACCAGTATGGGTATTGTAGTCTTCAGATGTTTATAGCAGAGCTCAATTGGTTCTGTGAGAGGAACCAGCTGTTTTACTCCCTCACACCCCGATTGTCCAAATCATCTGACCAGACCTGGGGAAGTCGTTTACTCTTCCATCCATCATCGCTGTCTTCATTCTCTGTTTCATCAGAACTTCCATCTCTTGAGTCCTCTTTCCTTCTACTCACATCTCCTCTTTTTTCTGCTTTAGCCAGCTTTCGTCTGATGGCTGGGTCGTATCCACCCATGGCCTGGTCACTCAGATCCTCATCTCCAATGGTCCTCCTTCCCATTCTCAGTTCACCTCTAGTCTGCAGACGTCGAGTTTTCTTCTTGCTTTTGGAACTCGGATACAGTTTTATCGTTGTCTCTGCTTGTCCTGTTTCAATGATGCATTCATCTTCGTCTTCAATATGATAATTTCCGCCTTGACTGATCACTGGAAGCTGAGGGTAGACTTTCTCAGTTTTCACTTCCTTCTCATAAGGTGGTGGTGTCTTAACTGAGTCCACATGTGAAAAAGACACATTACCTTCTGCCATCTGTTTTTCAATTGTCTTTGTACGTTGATTTATTGCTTCTGCACCTTTCTCCCTCTTTTCCTTTGCCGCCTTTATCAGTTTCTGACTCTCTTATTCAAATAACTGGAGAATGCCAAGCTCTATTTCTCTTTTTTCCTTTCAGTTTTCTCCTTGATGCCCTTTCTTCCGTCCTGCTTTATATGTTGATACAAGTACCTCTATTGTTTTACATCTGGGTTAAGTGTCCCCTCTACAGGCCATGGTTGGTCTATGTCAGGCCATCGCTTATAAAATTTTTCTGATATTCTTGCAATGCCTTTTATTAAAGGATTATTTTTCTTAACTATATCAACAGGAGTAACGCCTTTTGAAACATTAGTGCCCTTTTTTGGCATAATAATGATTAAAAATGTTCCCAACTTACACTTATTATTTCTCTCCCTATTTCCTCTGTTTATAGGCCACTATATTACCACAATCAATAAAAATTAAACCCCAATTGAATTTGCCAAATTCAGAGAAATCAAACTTTAATATGCAATACAATTCACACCACTAAATCCCCTTTACTAAGTAATATAACTAAGTGCACCATAAACTTAGATTTATTAAACATTCAATAACTACCTTGTAATTAAAGAATATACAAACTTATATAAGGCTCAACAAGCACTTCTAAATATGATTACCACTAAATATTTGCAACCCCATTAAACCTATAGCAAAGCTTAAATCAGAAACCCCTTTTCCAAATAATAATTTTTCTTCATAAACCTCGTTAACTCTTAATGGAATTATAATCAAAGCATTATCTTAAAAAGGAACAACCTGTTGCCAAGCTTTCTTTGAACAAGTCTATGTCATGTACTGTAGTACAAATAATGGACTAAATGCAAATAAATAAGCAAATCAATGAATTTCCAATTATTACTTTTTAATAATAAGACCTATTAAAGATTTAATCTAAATGTATCAATGCAGGTGTTTGTGAAAGACAGTTTCACAAACACCCCACAGGATAAAAGAAACAGACAAATAAAAATGTAATACATTCAGCTTACTTTTTGGTAATTAAACATTCAATATGCTTATTTGCATTTTATTTACCAACATTTAGTTCATTCATAACATTTTTACCCTTCATTCAATATTGTAAACACCTCCAACAAATCTCTTCATTGGCTTAAAGCCTGAATGACCTTTTTCTCAACCCCCCTAGAAAGGGTCTTAAATGATTGATGGCAAAACTAAGTCCATCCTCAATACAGCTTCTTTTAACATCTGGTTTTGCTTTCCCAGTTTAACATAAACATGTCACATACTATTTTATGACCACTTGAGAGTAAATTTTCAACCCTGCATCTTGGTTCTTAAAATGTATATACTAAGATAAGATTGATGCACTATGTTGTAATCTTCACATATAAACACTGCAGTGGTATGTTTAAACCCCAGAAAGCACCAGTGTCAAACACTCAGAGTTTTCCAATATTCACACATTGGCAGTATTTTTCATTTATCAGTTGGCAGCTAATTAATTTTTTTTCATATAAAGTAACAGTACTTCACAGAGATCTAAACACCAGAGACTATAAAATTCAACCCCTTTTTCTGAGCAACAATTGTTAATTAATTAAACCCAAATGAGCAACATTAAAGCTCACCATCCAACCAAACATATAAGGCCATTCCTCAGTTCCACTGGCCTAAAACAAGTACCCCATTCAATGTGTCTCAATTTCATCAAACTATTGCATTCAAAGAGAACACAAACAAATTACTGTTCCATCAATTCACTCTCACCCACTATGTTAAATTTATCCTCTATTTCCCTCATATTTTAGATCATAAGCACAACACATGCACCACACCCATAGAAAAAACTCACCCAATGCACCTATTCTCAGGAGCTCCAAACCCCTGCACAGCACTATACATCAATACTTTTCATACATTTATATTTTTAATTTACCCAAAAAACTATTAGTTTCTATTTAAACAAAATCAATGTGGCTTTTATCAGTATGTCACAAATCGCAAAAAAGTCCTGTTTCAGCGAAATTGAGAGGAACTTAAACCCATGTTCTCTTTTTTCTCCCAATAAAAGCCAACTAATGGAGATTTCTAATTCTCTCCTTTCCCAAAAACAATTACCTTTTATTTCCCTGATTAAACCTTACAGTTTCTCCAATGTGCCCTATTAATTACTCAGCTTTACACCTCGCTCTCCTTTTCCTATTCTCAGCATCTAAAAACGTCTTTCTGGAGCTCATTGTCTATAGTTTTCTTAATGTATAGTCTCCAAGAAAGCTCATAAAAACGTCTTTCTGGGGCTCATTTTCTACTGTTTTCTTTAATTTACGGTCTCACAGAAAGCTTATTTATTTTTACTTTTTATTTTTTTTTATTTAAATACGTCTTCCGTTCAGGCCCATTGTCATAAATAAACAAACCCCTCATTTTATTGAGGTTCATAATCATTTAAATAACTGTCCTTGAACGAAGCTCATCATTTTTACCATTACAAATTTTTTTCCCTATTGATTTCTAAATCTCTCATCCTTCATCACATGACCAGTTCTCCCCACACACACTCCTGAGCAAGGAGCATCCTCTCTTTATTTAACTCTCTTTTCCTCTTTTTTCCATATATTCCTCTTATTTTCCTTTTCCTTTTAACCTTAAATAAATTTTAACCAAATGCCACTGGGCCCAGGGCTACTCACTATTTCAATTTAATCCAATTCCACAATAACTCAAAGCTTACTTTCACGCAATGACTGTGATTCATCAAATCAAATCAAATCAAATTTATTTATTTATATAGCGCTTTTCACAACTGATGTTGTCACAAAGCGGCTTCACAGAATTCCAGTAAGACAAGATTTTGACATGAAATGTAAAAACAAAATGTAAGACCCTCAAGTGAGCAAGCCAGGGGCGACAGTGGCAAGGAAAAACTCCCCCAGCTGAGGAAGAAACCTTGGGAGGAACCAAGGCTCACAAGGGGTGACCCATCCTCCTCTGGTCAATCTACTGGTGATGATAGTTAGTAGTCCGTGAGAACTTCAGCGTAGGGGCAGCTTCAAGGCACTTGGTGGTTGCAGGAGCGTGGGCAGCTGGTCTGAAGCGTGGAGGAGGATCTTGACAGTCATCCATCAGTGTCCAAACAGACAGGTGGGCAGTCGTTTACTCGGAAAGATGTAAAGGGATGGAATTAGTTTTGAACTGTTTTGTGTTTGTAAAGTAGAAAATATGAAAATTTCCAGAGTGTGGCTAATGACTCCGGCAGATGACTATGACAGCTTTAACTAAAAGGAGAGAACCAGAAGAACACAGACACGGGAGCATCCTGAAACACTGGCATCCCTCCGCTCCACCGTCAACAAACCTGAGTGATCGCGAGAAGCGGCGGGACGACAGCCCCAGCGTCTCAGTTTACTATAATTCCCTGTGTCCATGCACCCCCCCGGATCTGCCGCCTTTATCTATGGGGGAGTATTAGCTACCAAATGATAAACTAAACAAATGAGTTTTTAGCCTAGATTTGAAGATTGTGACTGTGTCTGAGTCCCGAACATTTTCTGGAAGATCATTCCAGAGTTTGGGGGCTTTATAAGAAAAGGTTCTTCCCCCAGCTGAGGCCTTCTGAATTCTGGGAACAATTAAAAATCCAGTAGTCTGTGATCTGAGTGAACGTGGAGGCTCATAATAGGAAATTGTATCTTGAAGATATTCAGGAGCAAGCCCATGTAGAGCTTTATATGTTAATAACAAAATTTTGTAGTCAATGCGGAATTTAACAGGCAGCCAATGAAGTGATGATAGAACTGGGCTAATATGTTCAAATTTTCTAGTTTTAGTGAGGACCCTAGCTGCAGCATTTTGAACTAGTTGAAGTTTTCTTAAATTGCTGCTGGTGCATCCTGACAGTAGTGCGTTACAGTAGTCAAGCCTTGAAGTAATAAAGGCATGTACTAATGTTTCTGCGTCCTGAAGGGATAAGGCATTTCTAATCTTAGCAATATTGCGAAGATGTAAAAAAGCTGTCCTAGTGATACTGCCTATGTGTTGATCAAATGATAAATCTGGGTCAATTATGACACCAAGATTTTTTGCTGCTGAACCAGGTTTAACTGGAAAGTCAGCGAGATTTAAAATTAAATCTGATAATTTATTTCTTGCCACTTTTGGACCCAAAAGCAGGACCTCTGTTTTGTTGCTGTTTAGAAGGAGGAAGTTACGCAACATCCAGCCTTTCACGTCTTTTACACAGTCCTCTATTTTCTTTAATCTGTGTTTGTCATCGGGCTTGGCTGAAATATACAATTGTGTGTCGTCTGCGTAACAGTGAAAGTTAATGTCATGGTTTCTTATAACTGTGCCTAGCGGTAACATGTATAATGTAAACAACAATGGTCCTAAAATAGAGCCTTGTGGAATTCCGAATCTTACTTTAGAATATTTTGAATTTAGATTGTTTACTTTTACGAATTGGTAACGTTCCGTTAAGTAAGATTTGAACCATAATAGGGCTGTCCCTGTGATTCCAACCATGTTTTCTAACCTTTCTATGAGAATATTGTGGTCTATTGTATCGAAGGCTGCGCTTAGGTCAAGAAGCACCAACAGGGATACGTGGCCTTGATCAGAGGCAAGAAGAAGATCATTTGTTATCTTGACTAGAGCTGTCTCTGTACTATGATGTTGCCTGAATCCAGATTGGAATTTTTCAAATATATGATTCTTATGTAGATATGAACTAAGTTGTTGAGCCACGGCTTTTTCTAAGATCTTGGACAGGAATGGCAAATTTGAAATAGGCCTGTAATTAGACAGTGTACTAGCATCAAGATTTGGTTTCTTGATCATAGGTTTAATAACTGCTAGTTTAAAAGCTTTGGGTACATGGCCCAGGCTAAGGGATGAGTTTACTATAGTTAAAAAAGGATCGATAATAGCTGGTAATACTTCTTTGAGCAATTTTGTGGGAATTGCATCAAGTGTGCAAGTTGTACAGTTTGCGGAGGTGATAATCTTCTCTAGTTCTAATTGTGGGAGTGGGTAAAAGGTTTCAAGTCTTTCTTTTACAGTTACATTATATTTTATATCATTTACATCGGGTGGCAGCCAGGATGGATTTAATCCTGTGGCTTGAGTTTGTTGTCTAATATTCTCGATTTTATTATTAAAAAAGTCCATAAAATCTTTACTGGTGAGAGTTGCTGGAATTAGTTTTTCGGAACCTGCTTGATTTTTTGTAATTCTAGAAAACACACTAAACAGTGCTCTCGGATTATTTTTATTATTGGAGATCAGCGAGGCCAGATATGCTGAGCGAGCTTTAGTGAGGGCATTTCTATACTCTATAAGGCTGTCCTTCCAGGCAGAATGGAACACTTCAAGCTTGGTTGATCGCCATTTCCGCTCTAGTTTTCGTAATGTTTGTTTTAGAGTACGGGTCTTATCGTTATACCATGGTGCGAGCTTTTTCTGTCTTATACTTTTATGTTTAAGTGGTGCTACCTTTTCTAAAGTAGATCGACAGGTATTTTCTAGGTAATCAGTTAGTACATCTAGGTCCATTGGGTCTGACGGAGTTGGAACTGGGGTTGATAGTTCTGGGAGGTTTTCTATAAATTGTAGGGCGGTACATGGTTTTATTATACGCCTTGTAGAATAACGATTCATGTCTTACAGTTTCAAGCAAAAATGGGGCCCTGTTTACCCAAACTTGCATGTCATCATCAGCTCACCTCATCGTTACTAATTAAGCTAATCTACACTTATACTTCAACTTTTCCTTTCCTTTCCTTTTTAACCTTTTTCTTCTATTCCTTTTTACTCTTTTCGTCACTATTCCCTTTTATTTCCTTCATTTCTCTATTACTATGACTATAGTTAATATTTAGAACGGAGAAACTTTATCCAACACCATCATCAACACAACACTGCATACACTAATGAGTCTGTCTATGAGTGCAACTCTTTCTGCATCAGACAGCCCAAACACCCAACCAACGCTCAAATTTGTGAAAATCTCACCTTCTATTTGCCGGCTTTAAGCGGGAGTTCAAATGCAGGAGCCGTCTGAAGCAGGAAGGCCACAACTCAGCATCCCATCCTCGTCGCCATCTTTGTTGTTAACTTTGCTGTGTTGTGAAGACAGGTGATGGAAAAGAATCTCCGCAGACACGGTTAAAGGTGTAAATACATCTTTATTTACAGAAACAGTGTCTTACGGGTTCTTAAGGATCCCGTGAGAGAGTTTTCCAATTCAGTGCACGCACCTCTCTGGTCTCTACCCCATTCTCTCCTTCTCTATCTTCTCTCTCTCCTCTCCAACCTCTCTCCCCATGTCTATTTTCTCTCTCCCGCTCTTGGCTAGGACCCTGATCTATAAGGTTCTTGCTCCTTTCCAAATAAGGCAATCTAGAGGATGGTTAATATTTGCATGTTCTTAAGGGAGGGGTAAAATTTATAGTTTCCTACCCTCACTGACAGCTTATCCTAAACATTTCTGTCTGTGGAACACAGACACAGAGCATATGTCTGAACATATAAAACAGTGAACATTCCTTACTACAGTGACTTATGAGGCCTTATGATTAAATATACCTCATTCCATTGTAAAGTTTCCTCAGTCAGTGATGGTTTGGGGAGCCATGTCATCTGCTGGTGTTGGTCCACTGTGTTTTCTGAGTTCCAAGGTCAACGCAGCCATCTACCAGGAAGTTTTAGAGCACTTCATGCTTTCTTCTGCTGACCAACTTTATGGAGATGCAGATTTCATTTTACAACAAGACTTGGCACCTGCACACAGTGCCAAATCTACCAGAAACTGGTTTAAGGACCATGGTATCCCTGTTCTTAATTGACGAGCAAACCCGCCTGACCTTAACCCCATAGAAAATCTATAGGGTACTATAAAGAGGAATATTCAATATGCCAGACCCAACAATGCAGAAGAGCTGAAGGCTACTATCAGAGCAACCTGGGCTCTCATAACACCTGAGTTGTCAGTTGTAATCATCAAATTAAAAGAAATAAACACTGGAAATATGAGTCTGTGTGTAATGAATGAGTATAATATACAAGTTTAACTTTTTGAATGGAATTACTGAAATAAATTAACTTTTCATATTTTATGACCAGCACCTGTATGTGCTAATAATTATGAGTCTGCAAATTTGAGTTTTCCAGCATTCCAGACATGTCAAATATGCATTTAAACATAGGTGGCACTATAGAGACAATGAGACGGGGATATCCTGAATTGTCCTAACTCCAGTAGACCTGCTTTATGATAAAACCCAGTGATATTTGTTTGGTGATGAGATCAATGAACAAATATCTGATCAGCTTCATCCAGACAACTGTCTGCATTTGGGGGCGCTATGGAGCTCCTGATCCACTCCCAAACCCATGCTCTATGAAAATTATAATTTGTGTTGTAACAAGTGGAAGGTCTGTGTCAAATTTCTTTTTCACTTTGTGACCTTTGAAAAAGTCTCAACTGTATGACTTCATCCACTGTGGTATCTACAATATTACTCCTTATATTTATGTCCAATTCCTTACTTTATAATTTAAAAACATTTAATTTCATGATTTTCACTAAAATGTCTTCTATTGTTTACAAAAGAGAGAATGGTGATGCTTGTGAATATCCCCACAATAAATAAATACAAGTAACAAACAAGCAAGGTGTGTCCTTGTGGCCTTTAAAAAGTACATTTTAAAAAGATTAATTTGTCATATCAAAAGATAACTCAAGTGACACTTGTGGATTAAAAACAGTTTAATATCCTACAGAGGGCAAACTAAAAGCATAAACATAAAAGTCTGAATTCAAGCCAAAAATACAAACAGATCCAAAGGGCAAATCCAAAGAGAGAAAAATAGAAACAATTGAAAAGCACTGAATATAGATAAGGCAATACTCTTAAACAATCTTAACCAACACTGTATATAAATACTCTGTCTAATGAGCATGAAGTAGAAACAGGGGTGATTGATATTCAGAAGATTTGGAACAGTGAAAAGATCTCAGATAAATGGAGGTGGTCATGTGATACTGCTGAGGACTGGGAATACCATCCTTCATGTTCATTTTCAGTGAGAGTCATCAGATGATCATAGGATGGGAATCTTTAGAGCAAGATACACATTATTATGTTTGTACTCAGGATACTGTGATAATCACCTGAGTGACTCTACTTTAGACACAGATACAATATGAAAATAGACCAAATCATTATAATTCAACTGGTTTTGAATGTAGTTATAATAAATGCTTTTTCACGGCACACTTGTCTTGCTGCAGCGATAAGCAGGCATGCCCTTCATGGCGATCAGAATAAGGAAAACAGTCTGTCTGGATGTGTGCTGAGGTCCTGGTAGCACAGCCCCGTGACTCCTGTGCTCCGTGAGACTAATAGCTCCACCCACACTGATCTTTCCCCTTCCAAGGGTATACAGACCAGCCCCAGAAATAGGGAGGAATGGTGATGATGGGGGGACAGGCGGGCAGTAGAAGCTCAATACGGAGTTGTATTGTCTCTATTTGGAGCACAGTGAAACACAACAATGACAATGTGAATGAGAGGGTAAATAGGACCTGTAATAATTAATCCTGAGGTCACATCTTGAAGAAAGTTCCATAAACAATCCGTGGCATCTGTTACCACACAGTTCAATCACGTCTCCAAATTCCCAAGCACTACACAATTCAGCTTTAAGAATATTTTTGACAATGAATTTGACCCAATATATTAATTAAAGCCCAATCTCTGAAGGTAATCCCTCACTCAGTGCTAACCTTTCTGGTTCTGGGTGAACGCAGTGATGTTTCCGGACAGACTTCTTATGACTAAAACCCTTCCCACACTCTGAACAGTGATACGGTTTCTCTCCTGTGTGAATACGCTGGTGTTTTTGGAGATGACCCTCTTGAGTAAAACTCTTTCCACACTCTGAACAGTGATACGGTTTCTCTCCTGTGTGAATGCGCTGGTGTGTTTTGAGACGACCCTGTACAGTAAAACTCTTCCCACACTCTGAACAGTGATACGGTTTCTCTCCTGTGTGAATGCGCTGGTGTGTTTTGAGACGACCCTGTACAGTAAAACTCTTCCCACACTCTGAACAGTGATACGGTTTCTCTCCTGTGTGAATGCGCTGGTGTGTTTTGAGACGACCCTGTACAGTAAAACTCTTCCCACACTCTGAACAGTGATACGGTTTCTCTCCTGTGTGAATGTGCTGGTGTTTTTGGAGACTGCTCTGTACAGTAAAACTCTTCCCACACTCTGAACAGTGATATGGTTTCTCTCCTGTGTGAATGCGCTGGTGTGTTTGGAGACTACCCTGTTGAGTAAAACTCTTCCCACACTCTGAACAGTGATACGGTTTCTCTCCTGTGTGAATGCGCTGGTGTGTTTTGAGATGACCCTGTACAGTAAAACTCTTCCCACACTCTGAACAGTGATACGGTTTCTCTCCTGTGTGAATGCGCTGGTGTGTTTTGAGACGACCCTGTACAGTAAAACTCTTCCCACACTCTGAACAGTGATACGGTTTCTCTCCTGTGTGAATGCGCTGGTGTGTTTTGAGATGACCCTGTACAGTAAAACTCTTCCCACACTCTGAACAGTGATACGGTTTCTCTCCTGTGTGAATGCGCTGGTGTGTTTTGAGATGACCCTGTACAGTAAAACTCTTCCCACACTCTGAACAGTGATACGGTTTCTCTCCTGTGTGAATGCGCTGGTGTGTTATGAGACTACCCTGTTCAGTAAAACTCTTCCCACACTCTGAACAGTGATACGGTTTCTCTCCTGTGTGAATGCGCTGGTGTGTTTTGAGATGACCCTGTACAGTAAAACTCTTCCCACACTCTGAACAGTGATACGGTTTCTCTCCTGTGTGAATGCGCTGGTGTGTTATGAGACTACCCTGTTCAGTAAAACTCTTCCCACACTCTGAACAGTGATACGGTTTCTCTCCTGTGTGAATGCGCTGGTGTGTTTTGAGATTACCCTGTACAGTAAAACTCTTCCCACACTCTGAACAGTGATACGGTTTCTCTCCTGTGTGAATGCGCTGGTGTTTTTGGAGACTACACTGTTCAGTAAAACTCTTCCCACACTCTGAACAGTGATACGGTTTCTCTCCTGTGTGAATGCGCTGATGTGTTTTGAGATTTTGAAAACTCTTCCCACAATCTGCACAGTTGTAAGTTTTCCGTTTGTTTTCACTTGTCTGAGATTTCCTGTTGGATGTGTGAGTGTGGGGAGTATCCAAGGATGTTTCCTGAGAACTGGAGCTTCTGTCCTCCATATCCTCACATTTAATCCCTCCTGATCTCAACATTGTGTTATATTCTACTTGGAAATATTTCTTGATGCACCTGTGGAAAAACAGGAGCCAGAGAATATATCCAAAGAGATGGTCTTCTGTCCTGAAAGACAATAAAGAAACAAATAAATTAGTTAAATTCACTCTCCCTTGGCTCTGTATTGGTGACCAATATTCTCCTGAATTTATAGTCAGTTCCACCTTAAGTACTGCTACTGAAACAGCAAAAAATAAGTCACTGTTGACAACTCATGGTGCAGGAATAGAGCAACATCTAGGGCTGGGCAATATAAGTACAAATCAATGAAATGATTAATTGTACATTTTACCACAATTACGATTAATGAGCAATTATTTTGTTTTTATATTTTTGACCTTCATAGTATAGTAAGGGAGAGTACATGGACACAACAGAATAAAAATAATTAATTTAATTGATATCGACAAGATTATGTCAGTTAGAAATTCTGAATGTGAATTTGGATTAATTGCCCAGGTATATTATCTTCAGTAAAACACGACATAAACGGGGTGTAAATATCTTAAACGCGTTTATCTTAAGCAAAACACGGTATACACGTGGTGTAAACATCTTAATCACGTTTATCTTCAGTAAAACACGGTACAAACGGGGTGTAAATTTTTTAAACGCGTTTATCTTCAGTAAAACACGGTACAAACGGGGTGTAAATATTTTAAACACGTTTATCTTCAGTAAAACACGGTATAAACGAGGTGTAAATATCTTAAACGCGTTTATCTTCAGTAAAACACGGTATAAACGGTGTGTAAACATCTTAAACGCATTTATCTTCAGTAAAACACGGTATAAACGGTGTGTAAACATCTTAAACGCGTTTATCTTCAATGTAACACAGAATAAACGGGGTGTAAATATCTTAAACGCGTTTATTTTCAATGTAACACAGAATAAACGGGGTGTAAATATCTTAAACGCGTTTATCTTCAGTAAAACACGGTATAAACGTGGTGTACATATCTTAAACGCGTTAATCTTCAGTAAAACACGGTATAAACGAGGTGTAAATATCTTAAACGCGTTAATCTTCAGTAAAACACGGTATAAATGGGGTGTAACATATCTTTACCTTCAGTAAAAACAGGACTTGATTTCCCGCCAACACGCAGCTCTCCTCCTGCTTCTCTCGCTCTCGCTCTCTCTCTCACTCACACACACACACACACATCACAACGCCCGCCCCCTCTCACACGATTGGCTGGAAAATCATAACAGCTGCTCTCCTATTGGACAGTCCCCACAGAGACAGCGCCCTCAGTCCAGAGCATCATTCCAATAGGTTGTTTTCAGTCACGTGGTTATTCCATACAGTGGGCCGGAAAATAACGTGTATGGCATGCATTTGGGGCCAAAATTGTCTTAAACCTAACGCCTGTAACCTAAAAATATGACGTGTACAGACGAAAAGAATGTGCGTGTTGTATTGAGAGGTGTTTCTTTTATGTCTACAGAACTATTTTTTTGAGTGTACAGCATGTTTTTACATCTAAAGAGGTTGTTTTTTCATGTACAGACGGCATATTTTTAGGTCTACGGAGTTTTATTTTTTTGTTCGTTTGATTTTGGTTCTTTTATTTATTTATTTAGTTTATTTTATTTACCTGTACAGCCGTTATTCTACAACATCCTGACCTTTTCACTAAAGTTGCAACATTTTGCCAGTAGATGGTGGTATTTACTTACACATTGAATAATATTGCAAAGTTAACGTGTTTTATTAACCTGCTGCTTTATTATAAGTAGCTTGATGCTACATCAGCAGAGTCAGTATAAACATCTGCTGACAATCCAGAGCCCGGAGCAGGCCGCAGACAGACAGGCTAAACCGACCGTCTGCGAACTGCGTTGAGGCGTCGCCTAGTTTCATCTGGATTGAAATTTTGCCTTTGCCCTGAATTAAATGTAAAGGTAGAAAAAGCTCAATCAGCTTGTTTCAACAACATAATCTCAATATTAAATCATATTCAGATGATAGCAGCAACACCTCAGATTAGATTTAGATCAGATGAATATTCAGCACTAAACTGAGCCACCCCTCTAGACTGTAATTATGAACATAGCCCAAGATTATCAGGCAAAGGAGGTGAAGTATGTGTAATTTACAAAAATACCCTAGATATCAGTCATAAACAATGTGACACCTTCACTTCTTTTGAGTTTCTCTCCACCATTATGACAAATCTGCTCACAAAAAAGAAGACATTTTTATTATGTAACATTTTACAGACCTCTAGGGCTCTACTCAGAATTTCTAAAAGAATTCAGTGATTTTGCTGCAAACCTAGCTGTGTGCAATCACAAAGTTATAATTGTAGGAGATTTCAATATCCATTTTGAGAAGGAAGATGACCCACTGAAAAGGCTTTTACTTCAATCCTAGACTCTGTTGGTATTACTCAAAATGTAATAGTGCCTACATACTATTGTAGTCACACTTTAGATTAAGTCTTGACACTAGGTCTTAACATAGACAAACTTAATATTATACACAAACCTCAGCAATCTCTGACCATTACCTAATTTCATATGACGTATGTCTTAGCCATAATATATATATATATATATATATATATATATATATATATATATATATATATATATACAATAATATACACAGTATTAATCAAATCAAATCAAATCAAATTTTATTTATATAGCACTTTTCACAACAAAAAGTCGTCACAAAGCAGCTTTACAGAGATCCTGGTCCAAGCCTCCTATGAGCAAGCCAGGGGCAACAGTGGCAAGGAAAAACTCCCTCAGCACACGAGGAAGAAACCTTGGAAGGAACCAAGACTCATACGGGGAACCCATCCTCCTCGGGTCAACACCGGAGACACAACAGAGAACAGAAGTAAAAGTGAAATGATGACAGATGAAGGGTGATGTATGAGTCTGATGAAGGAGAATGTGATCAGGGATTCTGTGTGAGTAAAAATTAGGTGCAGAGTTAATCTGAGATAAAAGAACATGGCCAAGCATGATAGTGTAGATGAGACAAGGCCAGGATCTTGTACAGGACACACAGGGGCTGGATCAGGGCAACACCTGGAGAGCAGCAGTACATCTCAAAGCATGAGAGAGAGACAGGAGAAAGAAAGCCAGACAAAGGGAACAAATAAAAATACAGAGGTTAGTAGGGTCATGGTAAAGAACGGGCAAATTTGTCCTGCGAAAAAAGCTTCCACGGGTCAGGTAAGAGAACCCAGCGAGAGACAGTGTGTTGGCGGTTACTAAAAAGCTAACTAAAAATGCTGTAGCTATGGTGATATGACAGGGTTAATACAGAACAGTGATAATATGAAAACCAGCCCGAACACCAATAGAGAAGGAGTAACCTGAAAGTGAATGATTAACCAAAAGCTTGTTTGAAAAGGTAGGTTTTTAATCTAGATTTAAAGATTGAGAGTGTGTCTGAGCCCCGAAAAGTAACCGGAAGGCTATTCCAGAGTTGAGGAGCTTTGTGAGAAAAGGCTCTTGCTCCTGCAGTGTTTTTCTTAAAGCGAGGAACAAAGAGTAGATGGGCATCCTGTGAACGAAGTGTACGTGACGGGCGATAAGGTATGAGAAGTTCAGTAACATACTGTGGGCCTAAACCATTTAGACATTTATAAGCTAAGAGGAGTATTTTATTGTCAATGCGAAATTTTACAGGTAGCCAGTGTAGGGACGAGAGAACTGGGGTGATATTGTAATGAACCGCGTGGATGGTCGGATGCTCTTGGGGAGGGAGCTATAACCGGTCGACACCTAGTTGCTCAGCTCTAGAAAAACACAGGAAACATTCAGTGTGATGCGAGAGAGACCATTTATTGGGCTTAGGAACACCCACACACCCCCAGTCAGTACAATCCAGAATAGCTGCAGATGATAAAGCAAAAAAAAAGGCTACAACCCAGTGCTAACAAAAACAGCTTGCTTCTGTTGTTTGTGTTTTTCTCAACTTCCCCCTCCCCCAACATTGCAGTGCGCAAGCAATTAACCCAAAGTCTCTTAAAGTGACCGTTACAATATGTTCAAATTTTCTAGCTCTAGTGAGCACCCTGGCTGCTGCATTTTGAACTAACTGAAGCTTGTGTAACGCTTTGCACGAGCTCCCTGCCAGGAGCGCATTGCAGTAGTCTAGACGTGAAGTTATAAAAGCATGCACTAGTTTCTCTGCATCTTTTAATGATAAAATATGCCGAATTTTGGCATTATTGCGTAGGTGGAAGAAGGCGGTTTTGACTGTAGTGGATATGTGGGTATCAAATGTGAGAGTCGAATCAAAGGCTACCCCTAAGTTTTTAATGATGGTATTGTATTTTACTGTTGAATTATCAAGATTAATAGCAGCATTTCTGAGTGAATGTATCCGAGTATCTTTACCTAATAACAAGATTTCAGTTTTATCAGAATTTAACATGAGAAAATTTTGCATCATCCAGTCTTTAATTTCAGTTAGACATTCTGTTATTTTACGTAGACAAGCAACATCATTAGGTTTGGCTGATATATAAAGTTGTGTGTCATCAGCATAACAGTGGAATTGAATCCCATGTGGCAGCATGTGGAGTGTGAACAATACAGGGCCAAGCAATGATCCTTGTGGAACACCATATTTAACTAAATTATGATTAGAGGATTTATTATTCAGATAAACAAATTGATAACGGTCAGATAAATACGATCTGAACCAAGAGAGGGCAGATCCTTTTATTCCTACCAGATTTTCCAGCCTATCAAGAAGCATCACATGATCTATGGTATCAAACGCTGCACTAAGGTCAAGCAGCACCAGAATAGAGATATAGCCCTTATCATGAGAAAGGAGTAAGTCATTAGTTACTCTTGTTAGAGCCGTTTCTGTGCTGTGATTTGGTCTAAATCCAGACTGAAAAATGTCATGAATGTCATTGTTTTGTAGATAAGAGCACAACTGCTGTGACACGACTTTTTCTAGAATCTTAGCAATAAAAGGGAGGTTTGATATTGGCCTGTAGTTTGCGAGTACAAGAGGGTCAAGATTGGGTTTTTTAATAATTGGTTTGATTACCGCTAGTTTCAGGGGGTTTGGTACATATCCAATGTTGAGGGATGAGTTTATTATTGTGAGCAATGGTCTAATGACTTTAGGTAAAATTTGTTTAAATAATTGTGTTGGTACAGGATCCAGTAAGCATGAAGTTGATTTAGATGAGCTAATTAAACTAAGCAAGTAATTTTCATCGACAGAATTCAAGTAGTCTAAGTGCACCTCAGAGCTGGCGGGGGGTTCATCAACAAAAGCCGATATGACTTTGGACTGATTTTGGATTTTGAGGCGAATGCAATCAATTTTATCATTAAAAAACCTCATAAAGTCATTGCTACAGAAATCAGAGGGGACAATGGGGTTGATTTCCTTTTTGTTGCCAATTAGATTTGATACAGTGCTAAAAAGGAATCTAGGGTTGTCTTTGTTGTTTTCTATAAGGGAAGAGATGTACTGTGATTTGGCTTTAGATAAGGCATGTTTGTAGTCGGTGAGGCTGTGCTGCCATGCAATTCGGAAACATTCTAATTTTGTGTGTCTCCATTTACGTTCATGGTTACGAGCAGCCAGTTTTAAGGCACGCGTGCTGTCACTGTACCAAGCCTTTTCTCTTTAAATTGTTTGGTCTTGACTGGTGCAACACTATCTAGGTTTGTACACAATAAGTGTTGTAGGTTATAATATACATGCAAAGCTTTATACACATTTTATTTTTTCAATAATTATAAAGAAACCACAAAGTAATTATTGTTCTCTCCTTCTTACACCATTAATACAGGGAAACAACAGAGAATGGCTGGATTATGTAGTTCCACACAGTTCACTCCTTCTTACCGTGTAACTACAGTGAAACAACGGGGAGTATGGATTATGCAGACAACTGTTTTCCTGGTTTACTCTGTAAATACACAAAAACAACAGAGAGTCAGCTTTAGTTGTGTGTTGTGTTGTTCAAGATTTGCTCTGACATTGTATTGAAGACACCACTCATCACAGTAATGTGGACCATTTATTTTCCTTGTCTACACAAAGTGCACAAAAGTTGGTTAAACAATGTTAACAAATACCAATTTAAGATAATTATATTAAACAAAAAATATCATATATGTTCTACGAACAATCTGTACCTGTAATCACACTTCATAATTTACATTCTACCTTAAATGACACCTTAACTCACCTCAGACTCAATTGTGAGTAAGAGTAAACATATTTAAAACACATAAAACAACAATTTAATTGCACAAAACCTACACAATATATACCTAGATGACAATGGTTCAAATCTTACTTAACAGAACATTATCAATTTGTAAAAGTAAACAATCTATATTTCAATAATTCTGAAGTAAGATTTGGAATTCCGCAAGGCTCTATTTTAGGACCATTATTATTTACATTATGTATGTTACCACTAGGCACAATTATAAGAAACCATGACATTAACTTTCACTGTTACGCAGACGATACATAACTGTATATTTCAGCCAAGCTCGATGACAAACACAGATTAAAAAAGACGTGAAAGGCTGGATGTTGCGTAACTTCCTCCTTCTAAACAGCAACAAAACAGAGGTCCTGCTTTTGGGTCCAAAGGTGGCAAGTAATAAATGATCAGATTTTATTTTAAATCTTGCTGACTTTCCAGTTAAACCTGGTTCAGCAGCAAAAAACCTTTGCATCACAATTGACCCAGATTTATCATTTGATCAGCACATATGCAGTAATCACTAGGACAGCTTTTTTACATCTTGACAACATCGCCAAGATTAGAAATGACTTATCCCTGCAGGACGCAGAAACATTAGTACATGCCTTTATTACTTCAAGGCTTGACTATTGTAACACACTACTGTCAGGACGCACCAGCACAAATTTAAGAAAACTTCAACTAGATCAAAATGCTGCAGCCAGGGTCCTCACTAAAACTAGAGAATTTGAACATATCAGTCCAGTTCTATCATCACTTCATTGGTTGCCTGTTAAATTCCGCATCGATTACAAAATTCTGTTATTAACAAATAAAGCTCTACATGGGCTCGCTCCTGAATACCTTCAAGATACTATTTCCTATTATGAGCCTCCACGATTACTCAGATCACAGAGTACTGGATTTATAATAGTTCTCAGAATTCAGAAGGCCTCAGCTGGGGGAAGAGCTTTTTCTTATAAAGCCCCCAAACTCTGGAATGATCTTCCAGAAAATGTTCGGGACTCAGACACAGTCACAGTCTTCAAATCTAGGCTAAAATCTCATTTATTTCGTTTAGCCTTTGGTAGTTTTCTGCTTTACATACACCTAAAGTATAAAATAAAATAATTTTAAGATTTTAATCATTTTAAGACCAGCTCCAGCCACGACCACTTGCCTTGGAGCTGCCCGCCCCCTAAACTGAAATTTTCACAGACTCCTAACTGTTATTACCAGTAGATTCACGAGAGGACAGGTCCCCCTTGTGACCCTCAGTTCCTCCCAAATTTTCCTCCTCAGCTGAGGGAGTGTTTCCTTGCGAATGTCGCCCTTGGCCTCACTCTCCTGGGGATTTTTACATTCTTTACATTTTTATATTTCATGTTAAAACTTTGTCTTTACTGGAATTCTGTGAAGCTGCTTTGTGACATCTGTTGTAAAAGGCACTATATAAATCAATTTGATTTGATTCTACTAAAATCACTTACTTTAACCAGCTTAATTACATTTTCATACCATTTACACCAATATGATTCCATTGTTCAGTTGTCATGTTTGTTACGACCATGTCAAGGGGAATGGGGCCATGGCAGTGTATGTGGTGATTGACTGACAGTAAATGTATGATGAGAAGAAATGAAAAGAACAAGATACTCAAATTGTTTGACAATCAAAGTGAAGACAAACATTGATACAACAACTTCAGGAGTGACCCAGGCCATAACAACAAACAAAAACCCAGCTAAACAAATAAATACCTTACCTCTGTTTTTCATGATGGTGGCTGAACACAGAAAAAAAATTAAAATGTGAGTAGTTGCCCTGTGAGCAAATATTTACTAATAACTCAAGTACAGTATTTAAACTGTTGTTTATTTACTGTATTGTGAAGACAGATGATGGAAAAGAATCTCTGCAGACCAGTGGCGATTGCTCTAAGACTGCAAGGGAAGCTCAGCTTCCCCTAAAATGTCAAAAAATAAGTGATCAAATATATACTGTTGTGTGTACATGTCATTGAATAAATATGCACTACAACGCGATTAACTTTTGTTCAGAATCAGCTTCTTATCACTGGTAAAGACGCGGCTTTCCTCTCAATCATTCGCGCAGATTAACAGTGATTTAAACAGTGAGGACACTGAGCGTCCACAGAGTTCAATGGAGAAGTAGCGAAGTGCAGGGAAACGAGACGAGTGATTGGATAAATGCTGGGCTTTGTCCTGCCCATCGGACACTCAGCGTCTCTGGGGGTCTATGGGGCAGTGGGCTGGCCTCGGCTGGCCCGGACGCTCAGCTTCTGCATGATGATTGGATGATCTGTCTGAGGCTGAATCCCTTTTTGATTGACAGTGAAATGAGCGAAATCAGCGAACCTTTGGTGTAAATATCAGAGAGAGCATTACATTTTCATTCTGTTCTGAGTTGAACCAGACTTTCTTAATCCTCTTAGCGGCATTTTCTTTGTTAAAAACGACTAGTGACAAATTGAGCTTCTATTTCTGGTGGAGTTTTTTGTAGCTGCTTGTGTTTGGAGACTGACTTCTATCACTCTTTCTGACTTCTATCGCAGTTTCTGTCCAGCGGGTGCTGCTGAGCCCCTCCACCGTCACAAAGCACTCACAGGCGGACACACTTCACATGGGCCAAGGCCGTTTAAGCAGCCTAGCTCTGCTGGACATTGAGAGGACACTAGTCAAGTCCCTGGAAAAGACGCCTTGTTGGTACGACAGGGGCACAGATCATTTTCTTGAAAAGGAACAGAGGGTAGAATTTACGTGTAAATAAACCGACACATTTTATGATGTAGGCCGAAATTGAGCTTCCCCTCCTTGAAAGGCCAGCATCCGCCACTGCTGCAGACACGTTTAAAGGTGTAAATACATCTTTATTTACAGAAACTTAAGGATCCCGTGAGAGAGGCGTCCGATTCAGCACGCTGTTCTCTCTCCCCGGCTCTTGGCCAGCACTTCAATATATATGATTCTTTACCTTTCCAAATATAGGAATATGGAGTTTGGTTTACATTTGCACATTCAAGGGACTGAGAGAGAGAAGAAAATGTATTATCTCTTATCCTTACTGGCAGCTCATCCTAAACATTTCCCTCTTTGGAGCACAGACACAGAACATACGTATAAACTCAGAACAGTGAACATCTCTTAATGCTGCACTCAAGACCATATGTTTAAAATATACATCAACACATGACCTATGTATAGCACAACACTACACTTACAGCAGCAGTGGAGTAGAATCACGTGTTTCTGTGCGACATGACAGCGGTTGCACACTGGACCAACGGTGTTGTTATTCGGGTGTTGGTGGAATATTTTCCACACTTCTGAAAGCAAAGTTTGTTCCTGTTCTGCCTGGTGGTGGTTGTAGACTGGACAAACGGCATGTTTTTTTTGGGTGGAGGTGTAATGTTTTCCACATTTCATAAATGTCAACAGTTACAAAGACCTACATTAGCAGTACATAGTGCAACAAGCTACATAGCATGACGCTATCACATTTACACAGGCCTTTTACACATTACACTACCACAATAGGCTAAACTTATACAGCCATTTACACATTATAGCATGACAATAAGCTACACTTATGGTACAGGAGCCTCACAAACTAATGTACAACATGCCATTCACACTCAGATTAGCAACAGGCTACACTTGAATGGGCCATTTACACATAACAGCAGCATTTGGTCTATTTACATAAGCGTAAATGAACGTGTTTTCTTACAGAATTATAATTCTTACACGTGTTTTACATTCATTTATGTTTGTCACATACAAAGTGACACTTATTTAGTTTACTCTTTATTTTAATTTACCCAGAATTCGCGGTGTTATCACGGTAAGTGTGAATGAACTCCGAAGAAACAAAACAAAAATCCTTCTTGGTATCAGTCCACTTCTCGAAATAAAGCCTTTCTTCCTCACTGTCCTCCCCTCTTTCGGCAGATGAGCTGAATCCTCTTCAAACTCACCTGGATGTGTAGAGTTGGGTCCGCAGCTGTAAACCGTGAGTGCGCCATGACGAAGCTCCTTCTTCAGAATGGAAACAATCCCTACACGTGCTCTGTGTTTAAAATAAACAAATGAGCGTTTTCATGCAAATTCTCGGCCTCTAATCCTCCACTGACAGCCGCTGAATTAAAATGTTTTAACATATGAATGGCAGAACGCGTCTATGGGCGGAACAAAAAAGCTTGCACCTCAAAAATGTGCCTCTTGTTGTTTATGCTTCTCTCACAAGAATATAAAAATATATTTAGTTTCAACCTATATATAGTTGGAGAGTAGACCCTTCAAGGTTTCCGAGGTGTGTTGAATTCTTTTTCTAGGATAAAATCTCCTAGATTTTATATATCTCCTAGAGTTATATACGAAAGAGCCTCGACTGTCCCTTGGATGTGTTCACCTCATCACTCTCTGTAATCCGGCCTAATTCATTGATTCACTGCCAGATGACAATGGTATTTTACTCTGTTAAATTAAAAATGTAAATGCATGTTTAATTCTAAACACCAGGAACTCAGATAATGTTTCTGTAATCTTTCTGTAATGTAATCTCTGTCTGAGATTCAGTCTGAGACCAGATCAGACTTCATTCTAGAACCAGAGCGCCCAATAAACACTATTATATCCAGACTGGTCTCCTCTCTTCATTCTGAAACCACCAGAAGACAAGTTTACAACAATCTGTTACTGTTACATTAGGGTTCATGATTGTTTCTTATGGTACAGTATTGTCTTTGTGTTTATTGTTCTATTAAAGGTACAGTGTGGTATGGTACAGTTCATTTCCCTAACTAAAGGTACAGGAGATGTCCACCTGAGGGGACCACCCCAGTGAGGACTGTTTATACCCTGAAAGGTACAGTGTGGTGTCTGTATTCCTCTGAGAGTGTGTGATGGTTCTGTGGTGGACTCTGGCTGTAGTTCAAACTCAAATCTGATCTCATCTAATGATGTCACGCAGCAGGTTAATGATCCACGCCTGGACAGGACGATAGAGGAGCTCACCCAGAGGTTTCCAGCTGTGGGAGAAGAGCTTATCTCAGGATCTAACCCTGGAACCCGGCCACAGAGACCCTTCTTTCTGAGGAAACCCTCTAAAGCCCTGCTGCCCACTGCACCATTCAGCTGAAGACAGTCCACCTGGAATCACAGTCCATCACAGGGCACCACACACTCTCACATTCACTCACACCTATGGGCACTTCTGAATACACACTCTACTCAACAACACGTTGTTGGACTCTGGGAGGAGAGTGGATCACCCGGAGGAAACCCCCACAGACACAGAGAGAACACACCACACTCTTCACAGACGGTGACCCGAGCTGGGACTCAAACCCTCACTCCCAGGACCCTGGAGCTGTGTGACAGAGACACTACCTGTTGCTCCACAGTGTCGCCCCGTAGCGTGTGACTGTAATTCAGCTCCATTAAGGAAAATGAGCTGCAAAAGCAGGTGCATATTACACTACAGCCCCCAGAGACTACTATGGCAATGTACTTTATTAAAGCAGCACTAGGTAGTGTTTTACCTTAAAAGTACAGCTTCACAATCACTGTGCTGCTCCACTGGGTTGTAACAGGGAGAATAGAGACTCTGTCGCTGATCCTCTGGGCTCAGCACTGCAGAAACTGCACTATGTAACTGTTAAACTAATACTGTACTGTGACATTTCCACAGATGTTCTGCTCTACTCATCTTTTCCCTGTAGATCTGCAGGTGAAGATGCTGCTGGGTTTGTGACAGTGCTGCTCCACAAAGTATTATTCCAACTTAAACATTTCTTTAAAACTGCTTTTATTCACAGTGTCACTTTGTGGAGGTCAGTGGAACAGTGTGTGTCTTTGAACAGAGAGAAAGCAGCTGTGAACACATGAAATGTGTGTGGTATTTTCACACAGATGCAGGTGACCCATGCCATAGACACTGAAGTCTCCCCCATACTGCTGTATGTGGATCAGACACAGCAGTGCTGCTAGAGTTTTTAAACCCTCAGTGTCACTGCTGGACTGAGACTAGTCCACCAACCAGAAACATCCAGACAAGTGTCCTCTGTGTGTGTGTTTGTGTTAGAATATTCCCCAGTGAATGTGGACTCTGTCAGGAACTAACCTTGGAGAACATGTCCACCTTATGGAAGGTTCTCCATCTCAAAGAAACAGATGATCCACAGCTGAGTTCCTTGGACACGACATTAGGGATCAGTGGAGATCTTCCCGGCGCCTGAAGGTACATTACAACTGGAAACAATCAGCAAACTTCTGGCCCTGGATCAGGGAAGAGTTTCAGAGTTCAGGAGCAGAACCCTTGAAGACAAACACTGCCCCTAATGGTAAAGTCACTAGTGAACATTACTGGTGAATATGAAGGGGTTCAGTCAGTGTAGGAACATGAAGGTCCAGTGTTTACTGTGTGTTCAGAGAAGGTGAACTTGGACAGAGATCTGTCTGAAAGGGAGGATGAGGGTGAGGCTAAATATTACATTCTCCTTAAAAGATGGCAGCTCAGGGTCAGAGAGGATGCACAGTGGGGTGTGTGGGAATCTGAAGACAGGGAAGACACCACCAACAAAAGTGCTCTGAGTGTCATTTACTAAAAACAGGACCAGAAAAGACACACACAAACACACACACCACACAGTGAGTTCTCGAAAGGGAATAGAACAACAGTAAAGAGAAGTCAATAACAGTAAGAGTGTCTGTAATGTAAGACACAGTTTACACTCTGCTTTAATCAGGGGGTTAAACAAACAAGCTCAGGGTGGACACTGGACGCTGCCAAAGGAAAGAAACAAATAAAACCACTTACCCACTGAACAAACAAATCTCTCCTCACTAAAGGTACACAGTAGCACTCGCCCTTTACCTAGTGTGTCTCTACAGAAGTGATCTACCATCTTCATGAGAAGCCCCTTTTCTCGCCTGTCCACACCGAGCTGGAAGAGGTGGGAGCAATAAAACAACAGGAGGTGTAGTGTTAGCAAAACTAAGACTAAAAACTCTTAAAACAACTGAAAATAGTTGTCTGAACGCTTCACAGCAACATTAACATTTTAGCAGCAACAACCTTAGAGCTTTAGCCACAAACAGCACTTTAGTCTCAACAGTAATGTGTGAGCAGCCACAACAAACACATCCCTCCCATCTCCCCAGTCACACCCACTTCTGTCTGCATGACGCTGCTTATGAAGAGAAAGTCCCGCCTCCAGTCCTCAAGCAGCGTTTCCCATTGGTGGAGCAGGAGAAAACATCACACGCAGGGAACACTTCCATTGGTGGAGACCACTCCCACCTGCAGCAGGAGAGATTAGAGGAATAAAAAAGAAAAGAAAAGAAGGAGAAACAGACGTGTGTCTGTCACCAAACACAGAACAACAACAGATTCCACCTTAGTCTCCCTCAATATCCAGAGTTACCAGTGAGGTCCCTACTTTACTAATCCCACAGTTCTATTCATCCCCTCCTCACTCTTTACTACCACTACCATGTTGTACTCATTAACATCTCCTCACAGCAATAAACACACCACTGGAATGTGTCGTCTCTTCACGTTTTCCACCATAGATCTGAGTAAATCCTGCTGTAATAGCTCTCACTCTTCAGTCCCTTTTTAACAGCATCTCTTCTCTAAAGCACACAGATTATTCACACCATACACTCCACTCCTACCTCCATCTGGAGTCATTAAATGGTAGTTAATGACAGATTCTCCACAGTGATGGTTGTAGACTGTTCCCACTACAGGTCTCCTCAGTGTCAGGAGAGATATAAACCTGAAAGACTGGGAGAATAATGTCCATCTTCTGCGCTCCATGAAGACTCTGCATCTGGAATGACGAGCATCATCAGGACACAACTCCTCCCTCTGTGCTCACAAGTTTTATATTTTAAATATTTTATATTTATTATTTTATATATATTTTTTATATTTGTGAGTGGACAGGGCAGTGAGTGGACATGGCAGTGGGTGGATATGGCAGTGAGTGGACACTGCAGTGGGTGGACATGGCAGTGAGAGGACACAGCAGTGGGTGGATATGGCAGTGAGTGGACACTGCAGTGGGTGGACATGGTAGTGAGAGGACACTGCAGTGAGTGGACAGGGCAGTGAGAGGACACTGCAGTGAGTGGACAGGGCAGTGAGAGGACACTGCAGTGAGTGGACAGGGCAGTGAGAGGACACTGCAGTGAGTGGACAGGGCAGTGAGAGGACACTGCAGTTAGTGGACAGGGCAGTGGCAGGACACTGCAGTGAGTGGAAATGGCAGTATGGGAAAATAAAACACAGGTTTTGGAAACCGTAGCCGGTCTTGTGTGTTGTTCTTTGTGAGAAAAGACAGTGGTCTTGCCTCTTTCCTGTGAGATATACCTCAGTAAATATCCTCCTGTAACAGCTGAACTAAATCAGGGGTAACACAGAGTCACTTTAACTGCAGCACACAACCACATCGTTTTAGTTTTGTGTTTTTATTTTCCTCTAAATGAGTTCAGTGTGTTTTTCAGACGAAAGAGGCACATTAAAGGTGTAAATAAATCTGAAATGTAGTGTGTAGACTTTTATATCCACTGCAGTTAAAGTGATAAAACCCTGGTAAATAATTAAAATAAGCCCAGTTCATAGTTCAAAGAGAGTTTATTGTCATTTGCACAGTAAGGAACAGGCTCCGTGTACAATGAAATTCTTTCATCTTGAAGTTAGAAATAATTGGACACTTCCAGTTTCCAGTTCTAGACTCAGTTCTTAAAGGGTTAATAAGGTAGAAGAGCTGAGAAATAAAGACAGAAACAGTCCTTATTTCACTGTGTGAGAGAAAGTAAATGTGCAGCAGTGGAGTGTGTGGAGATCAAAACACACTGAGGTAGGTACTGCATTTTAACTTAATGACCTGATGATTATTCTGTGTGTGTGTGTGTGTGTGAAGGTCAGAACCAGAGAAAACACACCGAGGTAGGTACTGCATTTTAAGTTAATGACCTGATGATTATTCTGTGTGTGTGTGTGTGTGTGAAGGTCAGAACCAGAGAAAACACACCGAGGTAGGTACTGCATTTTAAGTTAATGACCTGATGATTATTCTGTGTGTGTGTGTGTGAAGGTCAGAACCAGAGAAAACACACAGAGGTAGGTACTGCATTTTAACTTAATGACCTGATGATTATTCTGTGTGTGTGTGTGTGTGTGTGTGTGTGTGTGTGTGTGTGTGTGTGTGAAGGTCAGAACCAGAGAAAACACACAGAGGTAGGTAATGCATTTTAACTTAATGACCTGAGGATTGTAGTGGAGTATGGAGACAGATCAAGAAATGAAAAGTTAAGACTCTGACTCTCCACTCTGGTGATAAGATTTGGACAGGACCTGCATTCCACAAAGTGTGTGTGTGTGCTGAAAGGCTATGCACCCCCACCCACACAAACTCACGCACACACCTATATCTGATAGCAAAGGCTAAGCAGAACACTTTTCAGTGACCCCCAGGATGAGTGAGGGGTCATCTTCAAACTTCACGACACTAGATGACTACTTCCCCTTCTTCATCTGGACAATAAAGTGGAACCCCCAAGTTTATGACCCCATTAAGCCTAAAAGATCAATCAGAGCCTTGTAGACCAGGATTAAAAAACCCCAGCTTTATTACCATCAGCTCGAATTGGCACCCTTATCTTATCCAAAATCAACAGATGGCCCAGGACTGCCAATGGTGACCTCCAACGCGAGTTCAAACCAGACAATCAGCATGGACCAACAGTGCCCCCAAGTGGACATTTGCATAATCACTTTTCGCCCTCTTTCCCTAACTCATATGTGTCATTGTTTCTAAACATGTATTATGAATGTGTTATTAATGTCATCCTCTGTTATTCTCAGGTGACTGTCTACTAACTAACCGAGTGATGTGAATTACTGTTTCAATCACAAGGAAAAATATGTGTAATTATTATTATAAGTGATAATCACCATTAAACATAACCAGCTCAAATACTGTAACTCCGCTACATAAGTAAACCGTACTGAACAGAACACAAAGTGTATGAAGCTGGCGTTTTTTCCTCTCCCTGGCGCAGATTGACTCTTAACTTTTAGAGCATTTTAAATCATATTTAACGAGGAAAATAAAGCGAATGCCATTTAAAAATCGCTTATACCCTTGTATGTTATCTTGTGGAGAACAATTATGTCTAGAATGTAGTGCTCAATATAAATAGCTGTATGCAGAACACAAAGCAGTCACCTGGATACCTGCTCATCCTACATCTCTAACGTGAAGTGCATCAATGGGGTGTTTAACCCTCCTTGAAGCGGTTATTTCAGCTCAGCCTTAAAGGTATGGCACAGAACTCACAAAAACTATTTCCCAGCACCTTCAGCTCTTGCTTGGTGGTACTGTATCTACAACAAAGTATCCAGTTTGAGTTGTGCTATTACATCAAATCAAATCTAATCTATTTATATAGCGCCTTTTACACCTGGCGCCACAAAGCAGCTTCACAGAATTAGTATCAGAACAGAACATTTAAATCAAAGCCCAATGCGAGCTGTCGAAGGCGACAGTGACAAGGAAAAACTCCCTCGGGGCTGGAGGAAGAAACCTTGGGAGGAACCAAGACTCTCAAAGTGGATCCATACTCCTCTGATCAAACTACAGACTGAATTTTAAATTATCACCAGTTAAGTGTCATTACACTACAGTACAACAATAATAATAATAAAGTGAGGGTTGAGAGCGTCCCAAAAATGCTAGTGTTCAGCACCAATGGAAAATTCCTACAAGCCGAGATATCATTTCCAAGATATTCTACCAGCGTAGATAATACCTCAAGGGATCCTTTAATGTCTGCAATGGTGAGTTAACTGAGTATCTAGGCTTTTGGTTTCCCCCATTCCAACACACGTTGTGCTCTAATTGTATTTGAGTGCTTATTTTCCCTTCATATTAAACTGTGAATCTTCACAGGACTTCAGTCCTGAGCCTAATTCTACCTGAAACAATATCTGTAATATTTTGACGCTTTTAGAGTTAAACCTTAAATGGCTACCATTCAAATGTATTCTGTAGTCTGCCAGACACAACGTAGCTGCAAATAATGCATGAATTTTCCTGACCAGTTTGTGCTCCATCACACTACATCAGTGGGGACAGGGGTCATGGAAACAGAACAGCACTTTTAGAGGAAACGTGAGTTCAGGGTTCTGTTGGAGCCTTTTAGATGATACTATCCCCCAAAGGAGGATTTCAGATGTAAATGTGGGCTTGTGATCAAGGTCCAAGTGGGTGGTCGATGCAGATGAATGACTCGTTAGGAGTACAGTGCAAAAAAGTGATGTTGTTAGTAGTGCGACGTAACAAGACAGACAAAAGAAATACTGAAGAACACATGAAAAAAAAAAACTTTGAACGTATAAACTATTTACAAGGGGTTATTGGCTCAAGCCTCAGTCCAGTCCCCCAGAAATGAGAATCTCTGTACACAGTCTATACACACACAGACACAACTACACAAATCGCTAGCAGTTGGCTCAAGTGTTACGCCTCATTGATAGAACCAGAGCTCTCATACTTTAAGACCCACCCCAAACCATACTATTCCTGCACCAGAAGTGAACATAATAAACTAATCTTCATCACACACATCAACTATACAGCATCAAACACACAGATGCAACAAACACATTTACATGTAGTTGTACGTATATCCATTGAGGTATATTTAAACATAAGGCCTTAAGTGCAGTATTAAGAGATGTTCACTGTTCTATAGGTTTAGACGCATGCTCTGTGTCTGTGCTCCACAGACAGAAATGTTTAGGATAAGCTGTCAGTGAGGGTAGGAAACTTTAAATTTGACCCCTCCCTTAGTCCCTTAAACATGCAAATGTAGACCAACCTCTACATTCACCATATTTTAAAAAGGAGAAAGGACCATATAGATCGGGGTCCTACCCAAGGGGGAGATGGAAAATAGAGATGAAAGAGAGACGTGCACACTGAATCGGGAAAACTCTCTTAAGGATCCTTAAGAACCCGTAAGACACTGTTTCTGTAAATAAAGATGTATTTACACCTTTAACCGTGTCTGCTGAGATTCTTTTCCATCACCTGTCTTCACAATACAGCAAAGTTAACAACAAAGATGGTGACAAGGATGGGATGCTGAGTTGTGGCCTTTCCACTTCAGACGTCTCCTGCATTTGAATTCCTGCTTATAGCCGGCTTTAAGAATGTGAGATTTTTCGCAAATTTGAGCGCTGCTTGTTTGTGAGCTGTCTGTTGCCAGAAGAGTCACACCGTAACAGACTAGTGTATGCAGTGTTGTGTTGATGATGTTGTTGGACAAAGTTTGTCCGTTCTAAATTTTTAAATTACAGTAATAGAAAAATAGAAATGAAGGAAATAAAAGGGAACAATGAAGTAAAAGTAAAAAGGAACAGATGTAACAGAAGAAAAAGAAAAGGAAAGGAAAAGTTGAAGTATAAGTGTAGAATAGATTAATTAGTAACGATAAGGTGAGCTGATGATGACATGCGAGTTTGGGTAAACGGGCCTATTTTTGCTTAAAACTGTAAGACATGAATCACAGTCATTGCATGAAAGTAAGCTTTGAATTATTGTGGAATTGGAATATATTGAAATAGTGAGAGGCCCTGGGCCCTGTGGAATTTGGTTAAATTTATATAAGGTTAAAAGTGAAATAGAAGGGATATAGAGGTAATAAAAGAGAAGTAATAAAAGAGTAAAAAGTAATAAAAGGAAAAGAGATAATAGGGAGTTGGGATGCCGCAGATTTGGATTAAACCTTCTCTGTTGAGGCAGGATTAGCCCGGCCGTAAACCCTGAAAAATTCACTAGGTGATTGTTTAGGTCTGTTTAATGAGAAACTGGTGTAAACTGAGATTTAATTTGGGGTGCCCCTCAAAACACTGTTGACGAACACTGCATTGATGCTGCCTCTCTTTGAATTATTACACCTCATAAGGAGCATAAATTAAAAATAAGGAATAAAGGAGCGGCAGTGGAATTAAAAGCATGCTGTTAAAGTGTGAATGAGTCGACTATGAGAATTGTGTTAAATGTTGAAAGTGATTTGTGTGTGTAAGCGCTATTGGGGGTTGTTGGATGACGTGTATATGTGTGTGTGTCCTTACTAAGTTAAGAAAAAAAAAGGAGTGTCAGTGTGAGTATGTCTTACCCCTCCTTTCCCCATCCTATATCTTTGCCCCTCAGTCTGTAACTATTTGTGTGTATGTATATGGTCAGCTGAAAGAGTTATGTTTGGGAGTACTAGGTGCAGGTGGGGGAATGGCCACCCCCTCCCTTCTTTTGGTCCATCATGAGTGTGTGGGCAGAGCTGGTCTCTCCCTTGGAGCCATAAATTATTTGTGGGTGTGTTTAGAGGAAGTGGGGTAAAGGACACCTCTGCCCAGAGATTGTCAGAGAGAAAGGGGGTCAGAAAGAGTGAAGGAAGCATTTAGAGAAAGTGGGGAAATGTGATGAAGAATGAGAGACTTAAAAATTAATAGGGAAAGAAATTTGTAACGGTAAAAACTTTCGAGGACAGTTATTGTAAATGATTTCATGAACCTCTAAAAAAGAGGGCTTTGTTTATTTATAATTGAATTGAACAGAAGACTTTATTAAATTAAAAAGGACATTTTAATGAGCCTTTGTTGGAGACCTTAAATTAAGAGGACAGTTGATCAAATGAGCTCCTGAAGGACGTTTTTAGAGGCTGAGAATAGGAAAAGGGAGAGAGGAGTTATAAAGCTGAGTGTTGTAATAATTAGTGTTAAAGGGGAATCACAACTGACAAAAGTGTCTGTCTGTAATTAATAGGGTACATTGGGTAAACTGTAAGGTTTAATCATGGGAATTAAAGGATAAATTAGTATTGGAAAAGAAAAGGAGAACATTTGACATCTCCATATGCTGGCTTTTATTGGGAGAAAAAAAGAGATCACTGGTTTCCCCTCATTTTGATGAAGCTTTGAGATTTTACACTTGGATTGGGGGGTCTAATATGTGAATATTGGAAATAAACTCTGAGTGTTTGACAGTGGTGATTTCTAGGGTTTCAAACATACCACTGTAATGTTTTATATGTTAAAATACAACTTGCAACTACTAAAATAATACTGATATACTAAGTTTTTAAGAACCAGGGTTGAAAATCTAGTGGTCATATAAATAGTATGTGACATATTTATGTTCAACTGGGAAAGCAAAATCAGATGTTAAAAGCAAGCTTTATGAGATATCAATCACTTTAGACCCTTTCTCTGAGCTGTTGAGAAAAAGGTCATTCAGGCCTTAATAATGGCATCTGTATTTGATCTCCAGGCATTACAACTCCAGTCCATTTCAAAATCATTGCTTTTGTACATGTTATCAACATTGTACAAAAACAAAACATTACACACACTGCTAAAAGAGCTGCTCCAAAAACTTGAGCCAACATTGCTCCTAGTGGTCCTAATTTCTCCAATAACCAAGCATTCACAGACCATCCAGCTCCTTTAGATGGACCAAACGCCTCCCTTATATGCTTCAATGCTTCTATAACACTAGTCATATCAGAATTATCCGGAATCAAGGTTGTGGACAGAAACTGTCCTGCGTATTCGTTGATGTAGATACTGGGAACAAATGAGGTCAACACAGAGAATTCGAATAAACAATCACATTTACATTTACATTTATGCATTTGGCAGACACTTTTATCCAAAGCGACTTACAAAAGAGGATCTAACATTCGAACTACAGCACAAATTATATAAAATACCTTACATTGAGTGCAATATGCAGGAAGTAATAAGTGCATTAAAGAAAGACATTCAGTGCAAAAGATACTCTCGGAAGAGCTGGGTTTTCAAGGATTTCTTGAATGCGGAGAGGGTTCCTGTTGCTCTGATAGTGCTTGGAAGCTCGTTCCACCAGCATGGTACTAGAGATGAGAATAGCCTCAACTGACCTGTACGGGGGGTTGGTCGTGTTAGTTGGCGCTCCTTTGAGGAACGGAGAGGGCGGGCGCTAACGTATGGTTTTAAGAGTCTATTGAGGAAGATGGGAGCAGAACCAGTGAATACTCTGAAGGCCATCATTAGTGATTTAAATTTGATGCGGGCAGCTAAGGGTAGCCAATGTAGCTCAACTAATAGGGGCGTGACATGTGCTCTTTTAGGTTGGTTGAAGACCAGGCGTGCTGCAGCATTCTGGATCATCTGTAGCGGTCTCACAGCACAGGCCGGAAGACCTGTCAGGAGGGCATTGCAATAGTCTAGACGGGAGATTACTAACGTCTGAACAAGGAGCTGTGTTGTATGTTAAGTTAGGTATGGCCTAATGTTCCTTATGTTGAATAGGGAGAAGCGACATGATGGAGCTACAGCGGTAATGTGATCTGCGAATGTCAGCTGGTCATCAACCATGACACCTAGGATTCTTACAACCTTGGTGGGAGTCACTGATAGGGACTCTAGCTTGATGCTGATGTTGTGGAGAACAGCTTGCTTGGCTGGGATGACCAGTAGTTCAGTTTTGGATAAATTCAGTTGGAGGTGATGTTCCTTCATCCATAGAGATATGGCAGAGAGACAGTCAGAGATTCGAGTTGCCACTGAAGTGTCTCCTGGAGGAAAGGATAAATAGAGCTGTGTGTCATATGCATAGCAGTGATAGGAGAAGCCGTGCGAATGTATGATTGGGCCTAGAGAGGTGGTGTACAAGGCAAAGAGGAGGGGTCCCAGCACTGAACCTTGGGGCACACCTGTGGTGAGGTGGTGTCACGCTGATGTTTGTCCAAGCCATGACACATTGAAGGATCGTCCAGTGAGATAAGACTCAAACCAGGAGAGTGCATTGTTCTTGAAGACCATGTCAGTGAGTTTGTTTAGTAAGATGTGGTGGTTGACCGTATCAAATGCTGCTGATAGGTCAAGCAGAATGAGAACTGAGGACTGACCTGTTGCTTTGGCATCTTTAAGAGCTTCCATTACTGACAGAAGTGCAGTTTCCGTCGAGTGGCCGCTCTTGAAGCCGGATTGGTTTGAGTCAAGAAGGTTATGTTGGGAGAGGAATTTTGTTGCCTGCTTAAAGACAGCTCTTTCAATGATTTTAGACAGGAAGGGGAGGAGAGAGACTGGTCGGTAGTTCTCTACTATAGAAGTAGCAAGAGAAGGTTTTTTGAGTAGAGGTCTTACTTGAGCTTGCTTGAAGGCGTTTGGAAATGTTCCAGAGGTTAGTGAAGAATTGATTACATAAGTGGCTGCGGACACAATGGACGGGGCTATGATTTGCAGTAGGGTGGTAGGAATGGGATCCAGTGGACAGGATGTAGGACGGCCACCTCTTAGAAGATTTGATACCTCGTCTTCTGTGAGAGGAGTGAAAGAAGGGAAGGAAGCAGCAGGTTTAGGAGGATTCAAAGGGAGAGCTGGAGGCTGTGTAGAAGGGTCAGAAAACCGGCTGCTGATTGCCACAACTTTGCTGGTGAAGAAGTCAGCAAATGCGTCAGCAGTGAGGTTGGTTGCAGGGGGTGGAGGTGGAGGGTTCAGCAGAGACTTGAAGGTTGAAAACAGCTTCCGGGTGTCAGTAGCGTTGTTGATTTTGTCTTGGTAGAATTTTTTTTTTGCAATGGTGACATTTGTTGAGAAGGCTGAGAGCAGGGATTGTAGTTGTGTCAAGTGTGATGGGTCTTTTGTTTTTCGCCATCTCCTCTCAGCAGCTCTGAGGTTAGTGCACATCGAAGGGAGTCAGTAGGCCACGGGTGGGGCTGCATGGGTCTTGCAGGTCTGGTAGTCAGAGGGCACAGGCGATCTAAGCAGTGTTGTGCTCAGTGTTGTGCAGAGTGACTCTGTGGCATCATTGACTTCAAGAGATGAGAAGGTGCTGGGGGGGTGGGAGAGCAGAAGTCACAAGGGCAGAGAAGTGGGTGGGAGATTGGAGGTTGCAGAGATTGCGCCGGAAGGGGACAGAGGGAGCGGACACAGTAGGTTGCTGAGGGAGACAAGCATCGAGCTGAATAAAGAAATGGTCAGAGAGATGTAGAGGAGTAACATTTACAGAGTTAATTAGGCAGTGTTTGGTGAGAATGAGATCAAGTGCATTACCTGATTTGTGAGTTGAGGGGGTGCATACCTGCTGTAGCTCAAAGGAGTGGGTCAGAGAGAAGAAGTCAGCAGCAGCTGGAGTGTCAAGGTGGATGTTCATGTCACCGAGAATGAGCATGGGACAGTCATGTTCAGGGATGGATGAAAGCAGGGTGTCTAGTTCTTCTAGGAAATAACCCAGTTGCCCCGGGGGACGGTATACAACGACCACATACATTTTTACAGGTGCAGTCATCAGGATGGCATGGAATTCGAAGGAGCTGTACGAGACTGATGATTCGAACTGGGTATATTTCCATGTGTTGGAAATCAACAGCCCCGTACTACCACCTTGTTTACCAGGCCGTGGGGTTTGTGAGAATCTGTAGTTGATGGGGAGAGCAGTGGGGGTAGCGCTGTTTTCCAGTTTGATCCAAGTCTCAGTGAGGGCTAGGATGTCTAGTGAAAGATGGTTTGCATAGGCGGAGATGAAGTCTGTTTTGTTTCCTGCAGACTGACAGTTCCATAGACCTATTGAGAAGGAATTGGTTATGGGTGTGGATGTGTGATATAGAGAGCGAAGGTTATTAAGGTTTTGTTTCCATCTGTGGAAGTAGAAGCGCCTGCGAGTTCCAGAGAGAGGAGAGATGGGGTAGGGACACATTGTGGAAGGAGGAAAATTAGGCTTAGCAATCAAACAGTTTATTTAAACAGAATTCTGGGAAGAACAGTACAGATGTGCCTCTCTGTGTCTCTGCGCTGTTCTCCGCCTGTTTCACATCTGACCCCCGATAAAATATAATGATAGTCCTTCTCCCTAGGTATGTGCTTCACCCTGATTGGCTCCCTAATGCCAGACGTCAGTCGTTCCTAGGCTGTTACTAAGGATTTCCAATGACCTATTGACCCCTTTACTGGGAGAGTCTGTTGTTTACTGCTGAGTTCAGCCCGTTAACACCCATCCACTTCACACACACACCGTTTATCCTTTTCCTGTTGCACAAGGTAAAATAATATTGTTTCTTCAAAATAAAAGCTAGCTGAAAAATATAATGATTACTGAATCATTTTTCCCACAAGGTGAAACAGGTATCCCCTGTTAGATTCAAAGCCACACATAAACCTCCTTGCTTAGCTAAAATGTAATCCAGAGCCATGTCAGGTTTTAACAATGTTTGTCTGTGACTTCTTTTTGTATTTGACAAATACTGAAACCGTCTTATTGTCTCTTTAGCAAACCCTTGTAAAGTGTACATAATATTATCTACAAACCGGATTCCAAAAAAGTTGGGACACTAAACAAATTATGAATAAAAACTGAATGCAAAGATGTGGAGGTGCCATCATCTTAATATTTTATTCAGAATAGAACACAAATCACAGAACAAAAGTTTAAACTGAGAGAATGTCATATCATATTAAGGGATATATAATATCATTTTAAGGAAAAAATATGTTGTTTCAAAATTTCATGGCGTCAACAAATCCCAATAAAGTTGGGAAAAGGCCATTTTTTACCACTGTGTGGCATCCCCCCTTCTTCTTACAACACTCAACAGACGTCTGGGGACAGAGGAGACCAGTTTCTCAAGTTTAGAAATAGGAATGCTCCCCCATTTATGTCTAATACAGGCCTCTAACTGTTCAATCGTCTTGGGCCTTCTTTGTCGCACCTTCCTCTTTATGATGCGCCAAATGTTCTCTATAGGTGAAAGATCTGGACTGCAGGCTGACATTTCAGTACCAGGCTCCTTCTCCTACGTAGCCATGATGTAATTGCTGCAGAATGTGGTCTGGCATTTTCTTGTTGAAAAGTGCAGGGTCTTCCCTGAAAGAGATGACGTCTAGATGTTGCATATGTTGTTTTAGATCCTGAACATAGTTCTCTGCATTTATGGTGCCTTTCCAGACATGCAAGCTGCCCATGCCACAAGCACTCATGCAACCCCATACCATCAGTGATGCTGGCTTCTGAACGGAGTGTTGATAACAACAAGGGTTATCCTTGTCCTCTCTGGTCCGGATGACATGGCGTCCCATAAAGAACTTAAAATCGTGACTCATCTGACCACAGAACCGTCTTCCATTTTGCCACACTCCATTCTAAAAGACCCCTGGCCCAGTGCAAATGTCTGAGCTTGTGTAGCTTGCTTAGAAATGGCTTCCTCTTTGCGCTGTAGAGTTTTAGCTGGCAATGGTGGATGGCACGGTCGATTGTGTTCTCTGACAATGCTTTCTGGAAGTATTCCTGAGCCCATTCTGTTATTTCCTTGACAGTGGCATTCCTGTTTGAGGTGCAGTGACGTTTAAGGGCCTGGAGATCACGAGCATCCAGTAGAGTTTTAGGGCTTTGACCCTTACGTATAGCAATTGTTCCAGATTTCACAGTGTCAACAAATCTCAAAAAGTATTTCTCTCCCTTTTTCCTCTTTTGCCATTTTTTCCCCTCTTTTGCCACTACATTACCACAATCAACAAAAATTAAACCCCAATTGAATTTGCCAACTTCAGTAAAAAATCAAAACCTTAATATGCAATACAAATTCACACCACTAAATCCCCTTTACTAAGTAATATAATTACCAAGTACACCATAAATTAAGATTGATATAAACATTCTATAACTACCTTGTAATTAAAGAATATACAAACTTATATAAGGCCCAACAAGCACTTCTACATATGATAATTACCAAAAATGCAGAAAAGGTGCCTTGAATGATTCATACAGACGCTACCGAGCAGAGCACCAAATGATGTCATGTCTTGTCACTCCCCCTCCCCCTCCCCCACTTTGTCCAGCCCTTTCACTTGTACCTATTTTTTGACTTTTAAGCCAGCAGTCCACTAATCCCCTATGGAATGTGGCATCCCTCGTTCTCAAACACGTGTTTCCTCCCAAGAATAAAATTAACATGGATATTGGAATACCACAGAATGAAATCCATCGAAGAAATATTGAGAGACGCCCCAACACAGAGATAGATACTTAACTTCCCTTTTTTTGTTTTTTTCTTACTAACATGTCGATTTTCTGCACTGTGGGCGAATTTTCGAGGGGCCGGGGCATAGCTGGACTAACTGCAAATAGATAAACAAATCAATTAATTTCTAATTATTACTTTTTAATAATGAGACCTGTTAATGGGATGTACTAATGCAGGCTTTTGTGGGTGACTGGCCTTTGTGAAGTCTGCTTTGGGTAACTTCAAACTTCAACCCCCTTTTCGGCCAGCTCCTCGTCTCATGCACCCCCACAGGATGGGAGAAACAGACAAATAGAAATTTAATACACTCAGCTTAGTTTTTGGTCATTAAACATTCACTATGATTATTTGTATTTTATTTACCACCACTTTAGTTCATTCATTACATTTTATCCTTCATTCAATAATGTATGACTATTTTACATGTAAAACAAACTCCAACAAATATCTTCATTGGCTTAAGTAGGACCAACTCAGACAAACATGAGGAGGAAATTTTGGAAAACAACCTGGTGGAGAGATACTGCAAACCATAGCCCCGTCCACTGTGTCCGCAGCCACTCATGTAATCAATTCTTCACTAACCTCTGGAACATTTCCAAACACCTTCAAGCAAGCTCAAGAAAGACCTCTACTCAAAAAACCTTCTCTTGCTATAGTAGAGAACTACCGACCAGTCTCTCTCCTCCCCTTCCTGTCTAATATCATTGAAAGAGCTGTCTTTAAGCAGGCAACAAAATTCCTCTCCCAACATATCCATTTTGAATATCCACTATTACAAATTTACTATTCAATTATGACATTCTATTATTTTGTTAGGCTTATTTGGTAATCAATTATAATGACTGTAAGATGAAGTACAAACTGCAGCTTATAACATGTATTATATTAGTATTACTATTATTAATTTGAATTTGGTGTTTTCATTTGTATCTGTCATTTTTGCAAAAGATACTGGCTGTTGTTTCTTTTTTCCAGAATAGAAAGGAGTATCAAAAGCAGAAAATATCCAGGTTTGGCTTTGTAGTGCTGCTGACTTGTGTATACAGGGTGGGGCATTTATATGGATACACCTGAATAAAATGGGAACGGTTGGAGATATTAACTTCCTCTTTGTAGCAGATTAGTATATGGGAGCGAGGAAACTTTTCAAGATGGGTGGTGACCCTGGTGGCCATTTTGGATACAACTTGTGTTTTTCAATGGAAAGAGGGTCATGTGACATGAAATTTATTTGGAATTTCACAACAAAAATAATGGTGTGCTTGTAAAGCTACATAAAGTTTTAATGTAACTTCATTCTTTCACGTGTTATTTACAAGATTCTAACCACTTATAAAATGTGTTCAAAGTGCTGCCCATTGTGTTGGATTGTCAATGTAACCCTCTTCACACACTGATAGCAACACTGCAGGAGAAATGCTAGCACAGGCTTCCAGTATCACATCTCGTATCTTCATAGCAAAGACAATTGCCTTCAGATGACCCCAAAGATAAAAGTCTAAGGGGGTCAGATTGGGAGACCTTGGGGTTCATTCAACTGGCCCACGACGACCAATCCAC
The DNA here is from genome assembly GCF_029633855.1 of Hoplias malabaricus. NCBI lineage: Eukaryota > Metazoa > Chordata > Actinopteri > Characiformes > Erythrinidae > Hoplias > Hoplias malabaricus. Next base: position 773,576 of record NC_089803.1, on the reverse strand, counting down.
TTTCCAGGAAACTGCTCATCTAGGAATGCTCGGACGTGACACCCATTATGTGATGGTGCACCATCTTGCTGGAAAAACTCAGGGAACGTGCCAGCTTCAGTGCATAAAGAGAAAAACACATCATGTAGCAATTTCGCATATCCAGTGGCCTTGAGGTTTCCATTGATGAAGTATGGCCCCAGTATCTTTGTACCCTATATACCACACCATACCATCAATATGTGCAGCACCTGAAACAACAGATACTGAAAACAGTTTAATATCCTATAGAGGACAATCCAAAAGCATAAACATAAAAGTCTGACATCAAGCCAAAAATACAACTAAACAACAGATCCAAAAGGCAAATCCAAGGAGAAAAATAGAAACAATAGAAAAGCGCCGAATGCACAGATAATCTTAACCAACACTGTATTTAAATACTCTGTCTAATGAGCATGAAGGAGAAACAGGGGTGATTGATATTCAGCAGATTTGGAACAGTGAAAAGATCTCAGATAAGTGGAGGTGATCATGTGACACCGCTGAGGATTCTGGGAGTTGGAGTTCTCAAGTGAAGCAGGCTGATTTCCCTCAGCGGGAGGCATTGAGTATCATCTGGCCCTGTAGCCTGTACCATCCTTCAGGTTCATTTTCAAAGAGGGCCCAGAGAGTCATCAGATGATCATAGAATGTGAATCTTTTGAGCAAGATACACATTATTATAATGTTTGTACTCAGGACACAAATATCACCTGAGAGACTCTACTATAGACATAGATACAATATGGAAATAGACCAAATCATTATAATTCAACTGCCTTTTAACTTAGTTATAATAAATGCTTTTTCACGGCACACTTGTCTTGCTGCAGTGATAAGCAGGCATGTCCTTCATGGCGATCTGAATGAGGAAAACAGTCTGTCTGGATGTGTGCTGAGGTCCTGGTAGCACAGCCCCATGACTCCTGTGCTCCGTAAGACTAATAGCTCCATCAACACTGATCTTTCCCCTTCCAAGGGTATACAGACCAGCCCCAGAAATAGGGAGGAATGGTGATGATGGGGGTCAAACGGGTAGCAGAAGCTCAATACGGAGTTGTATTGTCTCTATTTGGAGCACAGTGAAACACAACAATGACAGTGTGAATGAGAGGGTAAATAGGACCTGTAATAATTAATTCTGAGGTCATATCTTATAATAAAATAAAAATAAAAGTTCCATAAACAATCCGTGGCATCTGGAATCACACAGTTCAATCAGACGTCTCCAAATTCCCAAGCACTACACAATTCAGCTTTAAGGATATATTTTACATTGAATTTGACCAAATACAAAAATTAAATCCCAATTTCTGAAGGTAATCCCTCATTCAGTGCTAACCTTTCTGGTTCTGGGTGAACGCAGCGATGTTTCTGGACAGAACTCTGATGATTAAAACTCTTCCCACATTCTGAACAGTGATACAGTTTCTCTCCTGTGTGAATGCGCAGGTGTTTTTGGAGACTACCCTTTACAGTAAAACTCTTCCCACACTCTGAACAGTGATACGGTTTCTCTCCTGTGTGAATGCGCAGGTGTTTTTGGAGACTACCCTTTACAGTAAAACTCTTCCCACACTCTGAACAGTGATACGGTTTCTCTCCTGTGTGAATGCGCTTGTGTTTTTGGAGACTACTCTGTTGAGTAAAACTCTTCCCACACTCTGAACAGTGATACGGTTTCTCTCCTGTATGAATGCGCAGGTGTTTTTGGAGACTACCCTTTACAGTAAAACTCTTCCCACACTCTGAACAGTGATACGGTTTCTCTCCTGTGTGAATGCGCTTGTGTTTTTGGAGACTACTCTGTTGAGTAAAACTCTTCCCACACTCTGAACAGTGATATGGTTTCTCTCCTGTGTGAATGCGCTGATGTTTTTGGACATTACCCCGTTCAGTAAAACTCTTCCCACATTCTGAACAATGATACTGTTTCTCTCCTGTGTGAATGCGCTGGTGTGTTTTGAGACTAAGATGGTGAGTAAAACTCTTCCAACACTCTGAACAGTGATACGGTTTCTCGCCTGTGTGAATGTGTTGGTGTGTTTGGAGACTGATCTGGTGAGTAAAACTCTTCCCACACTCTGAACAGCGATACGGTTTCTCTCCTGTGTGAATGCGCTGATGTTTTTGGAGATTACCCTGTTCAGTAAAACTCTTCCCACACTCTGAACAGTGATATGGTTTCTCTCCTGTGTGAATGCGCTGGTGTTTTTGGAGACTACCCTGTTGAGTAAAACTCTTCCCACACTCTGAACAGTGATACGGTTTCTCTCCTGTGTGAATGCGCTGGTGTTTTTGGAGATGGCCCTGTTGAGTAAAACTCATCCCACACTCTGAACAGTGATACGGTTTCTCTCCTGTGTGAATGTGCTGGTGTTTTTGGAGATTAGACAGTTGAGTAAAACTCTTCCCACACTCTGAACAGTGATACGGTTTCTCTCCTGTGTGAATGCGCTGGTGTTTTTGGAGATTACACTGTCGATTAAAACTCCTCCCACACTCTGAACAGTGATACGGTTTCTCTCCTGTGTGAATGCGCTGGTGTGTTTTGAGATTACCCTGTTGAGTAAAACTCTTCCCACACTCTCCACATTCATAAGTTTTCTGTTTGTTTTCAATTGTCTGAGATTTCCTGTTGGATGTGTGAGTGTGGGGAGTATCCAAGGATGTTTCCTGAGAACTGGAGCTTCTGTCCTCCAAATCCTCACATTTAATCACTCCTGATCTCAACATTGTGTTATATTCACAACAGGAGCCAAAGAATATATCCAAAGAGACGGTCTTCTGTCCTGGAAGACAATAAAGAAATAAAGATAAATCAGTTAAACTCTCTCTCCCCTGGCTCTCTGTTGGTGACCAATATTCTCCTGAATTTGTAGTGAGTTCCACCTTAAGTACTGCTAACATCTAGGGCTGGCCAATATAAGTGCAAATCAATATCACGATTAATTGTACATTTTACCACAATTTCGATTAATGAACGATTATTTTGTTTTTGTATTTTTGACGCTCATAGTTCAATGACAAGTCTTGTGCTGTAAACATGCTCCAGTATTAAATATGGGATTTTATTTTTCTAATGTTGCTAAGAGCTTGTTTACATTTAACTTCTTTTTGTTCAGCATCACCTTAAATATAATCAAAACACAGCACGTCCAAAACAAGCTGCTCCAGTCACTTGGTTTGATTTAGCATTTAGGTGATGGGGGCAGAATCACGTGACTACAGCTTGGTAGTGCGGTTTTAAAGGGACACTACATGAACACACAGTGGGGACAAACGGGACTAAAAATAATCAACATAATTGATATGGACAAGATTATGTCAATTAGAAATTCTAAATGTGAATTTCGATTAATTGCTCAGGTATATTGCCTTCAGTAAAACATGGTATAAACGGGGTGTAAATATCTTAAATGTATCTTTATCTTCAGTAAAACACGGTATAAACGGGGTGTAAATATTTTAAACGCGTTTATCTTCAGTAAAACACTGTATAAACGGTGTGTAAATATTTTAAACGCGTTTATCCAGTAAAATACGGTATAAACGGGGTGTAAACGCGTTTAAGATGTTTATCTTCAGTAAAACACGGTATATACGGGGTGTAAACATCTTAAACGCGTTTATCTTCAGTAAAACATGGTATAAACGGGGTGTAAATATCTTAAACGCGTTTATCTTCAGTAAAACACGGTATAAATAGGGTGTAAATATTTTAAACGCGTTTATCCAGTAAAACACGGTATAAACGTGGTGTAAATACCTTAAACGCGCTTATCTTCAGTAAAACACGGTATATACGGGGTGTTAATATTTTAAACGCGTTTATCCAGTAAAACACGGTATAAACATCTTAAATGCGTTTATCTTCAGTAAAATACGGTATAAACGGGGTGTAAATACCTTAAACGCGTTTATCTTCCGTAAAACACGGTATAAACGGGGTGTAAATACCTTAAACGCGTTTATCTTCAGTAAAACACGGTATAAACGGGGTGTAAACATCTTAAACGCGTTTATCTTAAGTAAAACACGGTATAAACGTGGTGTAAATACCTTAAACGCGTTTATCTTCCGTAAAACACGGTATAAACGGGGTGTAAACATCTTAAACGCGTTTATCTTAAGTAAAACACGGTATAAACGGGGTGTAAACATCTTAAACGCGTTTATCTTCAGTAAAACACGGTATAAACGGGGTGTAAATATCTTAAACGCGTTTATCTTCAGTAAAACACGGTATAAACGGGGTGTAAATATCTTAAACTCGTTTATCTTCAGTAAAACACGGTATAAACGGGGTGTAAATATCTTAAACTCGTTTATCTTCAGTAAAACACGGTATAAACGTGGTGTAAATATCTTAAACGCGTTTATCTTCAGTAAAACACGGTATGAACGGGGTGTAAACATCTTAAACGCGTTTATCTTCAGTAAAACACGGTATGAACGGGGTGTAAACATCTTAAACTCGTTTATCTTCAGTAAAACACGGTATGAACGGGGTGTAAACATCTTAAACTCGTTTATCTTCAGTAAAACACGGTATAAACGTGGTGTAAATATCTTAAACTCGTTTATCTTCAGTAAAACACGGTATGAACGGGGTGTAAACATCTTAAACTCGTTTATCTTCAGTAAAACACGGTATAAACGTGGTGTAAATATCTTAAACGCGTTTATCTTCAGTAAAACACGGTATAAACGGGGTGTAAATATCTTAAACTCGTTTATCTTCAGTAAAACACGGTATAAACGTGGTGTAAATATCTTAAACGCGTTTATCTTCAGTAAAACACGGTATGAACGGGGTGTAAACATCTTAAACGCGTTTATCTTCAGTAAAACACGGTATAAACGGGGTGTAAATATTTTAAACGGGTTTATCTTCAGTAAAACACGGTATAAACGAGGTGTAAATATCTTAAACGCGTTTATCTTCAGTAAAACACGGTATAAACGAGGTGTAAATATCTTAAACGCGTTTATCTTCAGTAAAACACGGTATGAACGGGGTGTAAACATCTTAAACGCGTTTATCTTCAGTAAAACACGGTATAAACGGGGTGTAAACATCTTAAACACGTTTATCTTCAGTAAAACACGGTATAAACGGGGTGTAAATATCTTAAACACGTTTATCTTCAGTAAAACACGGTATGAACGGGGTGTAAACATCTTAAACGCGTTTATCTTCAGTAAAACACGGTATAAACGGGGTGTAAACATCTTAAACACGTTTATCTTCAGTAAAACACGGTATAAACGAGGTGTAAATATCTTAAACGCGTTTATCTTCAGTAAAACACGGTATAAACGGGGTGTAAACATCTTAAACACGTTTATCTTCAGTAAAACACGGTATAAACGGGGTGTAAATATCTTAAACGCGTTTATCTTCAGTAAAACACGGTATGAACGGGGTGTAAACATCTTAAACGCGTTTATCTTCAGTAAAACACGGTATAAACGGGGTGTAAACATCTTAAACACGTTTATCTTCAGTAAAACACGGTATAAACGAGGTGTAAATATCTTAAACGCGTTTATCTTCAGTAAAACACGGTATAAACGAGGTGTAAATATCTTAAACGCGTTTATCTTCAGTAAAACACGGTATGAACGGGGTGTAAACATCTTAAACGCGTTTATCTTCAGTAAAACACGGTATAAACGGGGTGTAAACATCTTAAACGCGTTTATCTTCAGTAAAACACGGTATAAACGGGGTGTAAACATCTTAAACACGTTTATCTTAAGTAAAACACGATATAAACGTGGTGTAAATATCTTAAACCCATATTTACCTTCAGTAAAAACAGGTCTTGATTTCTTTGCGACACACAGCTCTCCTCCTGTTCTCCCTCTCACACACACTCTCTTCGCTCCACAACACCCGCCCCCTCTCACACGATTGGCGGGAAAATCATAAAAGCTGTTTTCCTATTGGACAGTGCCCACAGAGATCAACTATCTCTGCAGTCCGGAGGCCAGCAAGTGGGAGGGGCGTAATGCAGCAAGTGGGGGATCCTGATGTTTTGTGGGAAGGCAAATGTAGGAAAAGCAGCCTTTGTGATTTTAAAAAAGGGCATAGTTTCTCTCCAACAGAACTAGGTTCCCTCTGCTATGTATATAGTTTAAAATTAGGTTTCAGTGAAAACTAAATACACAGCACTTCTGGTGTTTTAAATATATATTTTTGGTAATCTGATTAAGGGGTGAACTGCAAACCCCTTATGAAATCCATTGGGTCTCTCATGTCTACAATCATTATTTTAATTTGATTACAGAACTATAGGACTGTATTATTTGTTTTGTACTCAGCACAGTATTGGATTATAATCAGTTTAAACTAGAAAATGGCCCACTATAAAAATAAATATTTGACTGTTTGTGAGGAGTGTGGTGTTTACTCCTTGTGTCTGTTTCAGTTTCCTCCGGGTGACTGTCTGTGAGGAGTGTGGTGTGTTCTCTCTGTGTCTGTGTGCGTTTCCTCCGGGTGACTGTCTGTGAGGAGTGTGGTGCGTTCTCTCTGTGTCTGTGTGGGTTTCCTCCGGGTGACTGTCTGTGAGGAGTGTGGTGTGTTCTCTCTATGTCTGTGAGGAGTGTGGTGTGTTCTACCTGTGTCTGCATGGGTTTCCTCCGGGTGACTGTCTGTGAGGAGTGTGTTGTGTTCTCCTTGTGTCTGCGTAGGTTTCTTCTGGGTGACTGTCTGTGAGGATTGTGATGTGTTCTCTCTGTGTCTGCGTGGGTTTTCTTCAGGTGACTCTCTGTGAGGAGTGTGGTGTGTACTCTCTGTGTCTGCATGGGTTTCCTCCGGGTGACTGTCTGTGAGTAGTGTGGTGTGTGCTCCCTGTGTCTGTATGGGTTTCCTTTGGGGTGACTGTTTGTGAGGAGTGTGGTGTGTTCTATCTGTGTCTGTTTGGGTTTCCTCCAGGTGACTGTCTGTGAGGAGTGTGGTGTGTTCTCCCTGTGTCTGCGTGGGTTTCCTCCGGGTGACTGTCTGTGAGGAGTGTGGTGTGTGCTCCCTGTGTCTGTATGGGTTTCCTTTGGGGTGACTGTTTGTGAGGAGTGTGGTGTGTTCTATCTGTGTCTGTTTGGGTTTCCTCCAGGTGACTGTCTGTGAGGAGTGTGGTGTGTTCTCCCTGTGTCTGCGTGGGTTTCCTCCGGGTGACTGTCTGTGAGGAGTGTGGTGTGTTCTCCCTTGGTCTGAGTGTGGTGTGTTCTCTCTGTGTCTGTGTGGGTTTCCTCCGGGTGACTGTCTGTGAGGAGTGTGGTGTGTTTTCTCTGTGTCTGTGTGGGTTTCCTCCGGGTGACTGTCTTTGAGGAGTGTGGTGTGTGCTCCCTGTGTCTGTATGTGTTTCCTTTGGGGTGACTCTTTGTGAGGAGTGTGGTGTGTTCTATCTGTGTTTGTGTGGGTTTCCTCCAGGTGACTGTCTGTGAGGAGTGTGTTGTGTTCTCCCTGTGTCTGTTTGGGTTTCCTCCGGGTGACTGTCTGTGAGGAGTGTGGTGTGTTCTCCCCGTGTCTGCGTGGGTTTGTGAGGAGTGTGGTGTGTTCTCCCTGTGTCTGCGTGGGTTTCCTCCGGGGTGACTGTCTGTGAGGAGTGTGGTGTGTACTCCCTGGGTCTACGTGGGTTTCCTCCGGGTGACTCTGTGAGGAGTGTGGTGTGTTCTCTCTGTGTCTGTGTGGGTTTCCTCCGGGTGACTGTCTGTGAGGAGTGTGGTGTGTTCTCTCTGTGTCTGTGTGGGTTTCCTCTGGGTGACTGTCTGTGAGGAGTGTGGTGTGTTCTCTTTTTGTCTGCGTGGGTTTCCTCCAGGTGACTGTCTGTGAGGAGTGTGCTCCCTGTGTCTGTATGGGTTTCCTTTGGGGTGACTGTTTGTGAGGAGTGTGGTGTGTTCTATCTGTGTTTGTGTGGGTTTCCTCCAGGTGACTGTCTGTGAGGAGTGTGGTGTGTTCTCCCTGTGTCTGCGTGGGTTTCCTCCGGGGTGACTGTCTGTGAGGAGTGTGGTGTGTACTCCCTGGGTCTATGTGGGTTTTCTCCGGGTGACTGTCTGTGAGGAGTGTGGTGTGTTCTCCCTGGGTCTGCGTGGGTTTCCTCCGGGTGACTGTCAGTGAGGAGTGTGTTGTGTTTTCCCTGTGTCTACGTAGGTTTCTTCAGGTGACTGTCTGTGAGGATTGTGGTGTGTTCTCTCTGTGTCTGCATGGGTTTCCTCCAGGTGACTGTCTGTGAGGAGTGTGGTGTGTTCTACCTGTGTCTGCGTGGGTTTCCTCCGGGTGACTGTCTGTGAGGAGTGTGTTGTGTTCTCCTTGTGTCTGCGTAGGTTTCTTTTGGGTGACTGTCTGTGAGGATTGTGGTGTGTTCTCTCTGTGTCTGTGTGGGTTTCCTTCAGGTGACTGTCTGTGAGGAGTGTGGTGTGTACTCTCTGTGTCTGCATGGGTTTCCTCCGGGTGACTGTCTGTGAGGAGTGTGGTGTGTACTCCCTGGGTCTACGTGGGTTTCCTCCGGGTGACTGTCTGTGAGGAGTGTGGAGTGTTCTCCCTGGGTCTGTGTGGGTTTCCTACGGGTGACTGTCTGTGAGGAGTGTGGAGTGTTCTCCCTGGGTCTGTGTGGGTTTCCTCCGGGTGACTGTCTGTGAGGAGTGTGTTGTGTTCTCTCTGTGTCTGCATGGGTTTCCTCCAGGTGACTGTCTGTGAGGAGTGTGGTGTGTTCTACCTGTGTCTGCGTGGGTTTCTTCTGGGTGACTGTCTGTGAGGATTGTGGTGTGTTCTCTCTGTGTCTGCGTGGGTTTCCTTCAGGTGACTGTCTGTGAGGAGTGTGGTGTGTACTCTCTGTGTCTGCATTGGTTTCCTCCAGGCGACTGTCTGTGAGGAGTGTGGTGTGTACTCCCTGTGTCTGTTTGGGTTTCCTCCGGGGTGACTGTTTGTGAGGAGTGTGGTGTGTCCTCTCTGTGTCTGTGTGGGTTTCCTCCGGGTGACTGTCTGTGAGGAGTGTGGTGTGTTCTCTCTGTGTCTGTGTGGGTTTCCTCCGGGTGACTGTGATGTGATCTCCTGGTGTCTGCGTGGGTTTCCTCCGGGTGACTGTCTGTGAGGAGTGTGGTGTGTTCTCCCTGTGTCTGCGTGGGTTTCCTCCGGGTGACTGTTTGTGAGGAGTGTGGTGTGTTCTCTCTGTGTCTGCGTGTGTTTTCATATGGGTGATTGTTTGGGAGGAGTGTGGTGTGTTCTATCTGTGTTTGTGTGGGTTTCCTCCAGGTGACTGTCTGTGAGGAGTGTGTTGTGTTCTCCCTGTGTCTGTTTGGGTTTCCTCCGGGTGACTGTCTGTGAGGAGTGTGGTGTGTTCTCCCCGTGTCTGCGTGGGTTTGTGAGGAGTGTGGTGTGTTCTCCCTGTGTCTGCGTGGGTTTCCTCCGGGGTGACTGTCTGTGAGGAGTGTGGTGTGTACTCCCTGGGTCTACGTGGGTTTCCTCCGGGTGACTCTGTGAGGAGTGTGGTGTGTTCTCTCTGTGTCTGTGTGGGTTTCCTCCGGGTGACTGTCTGTGAGGAGTGTGGTGTGTTCTCTCTGTGTCTGTGTGGGTTTCCTCTGGGTGACTGTCTGTGAGGAGTGTGGTGTGTTCTCTTTTTGTCTGCGTGGGTTTCCTCCAGGTGACTGTCTGTGAGGAGTGTGCTCCCTGTGTCTGTATGGGTTTCCTTTGGGGTGACTGTTTGTGAGGAGTGTGGTGTGTTCTATCTGTGTTTGTGTGGGTTTCCTCCAGGTGACTGTCTGTGAGGAGTGTGGTGTGTTCTCCCTGTGTCTGCGTGGGTTTCCTCCGGGGTGACTGTCTGTGAGGAGTGTGGTGTGTACTCCCTGGGTCTATGTGGGTTTTCTCCGGGTGACTGTCTGTGAGGAGTGTGGTGTGTTCTCCCTGGGTCTGCGTGGGTTTCCTCCGGGTGACTGTCAGTGAGGAGTGTGTTGTGTTTTCCCTGTGTCTACGTAGGTTTCTTCAGGTGACTGTCTGTGAGGATTGTGGTGTGTTCTCTCTGTGTCTGCATGGGTTTCCTCCAGGTGACTGTCTGTGAGGAGTGTGGTGTGTTCTACCTGTGTCTGCGTGGGTTTCCTCCGGGTGACTGTCTGTGAGGAGTGTGTTGTGTTCTCCTTGTGTCTGCGTAGGTTTCTTTTGGGTGACTGTCTGTGAGGATTGTGGTGTGTTCTCTCTGTGTCTGTGTGGGTTTCCTTCAGGTGACTGTCTGTGAGGAGTGTGGTGTGTACTCTCTGTGTCTGCATGGGTTTCCTCCGGGTGACTGTCTGTGAGGAGTGTGGTGTGTACTCCCTGGGTCTACGTGGGTTTCCTCCGGGTGACTGTCTGTGAGGAGTGTGGAGTGTTCTCCCTGGGTCTGTGTGGGTTTCCTACGGGTGACTGTCTGTGAGGAGTGTGGAGTGTTCTCCCTGGGTCTGTGTGGGTTTCCTCCGGGTGACTGTCTGTGAGGAGTGTGTTGTGTTCTCTCTGTGTCTGCATGGGTTTCCTCCAGGTGACTGTCTGTGAGGAGTGTGGTGTGTTCTACCTGTGTCTGCGTGGGTTTCTTCTGGGTGACTGTCTGTGAGGATTGTGGTGTGTTCTCTCTGTGTCTGCGTGGGTTTCCTTCAGGTGACTGTCTGTGAGGAGTGTGGTGTGTACTCTCTGTGTCTGCATTGGTTTCCTCCAGGCGACTGTCTGTGAGGAGTGTGGTGTGTACTCCCTGTGTCTGTTTGGGTTTCCTCCGGGGTGACTGTTTGTGAGGAGTGTGGTGTGTCCTCTCTGTGTCTGTGTGGGTTTCCTCCGGGTGACTGTCTGTGAGGAGTGTGGTGTGTTCTCTCTGTGTCTGTGTGGGTTTCCTCCGGGTGACTGTGATGTGATCTCCTGGTGTCTGCGTGGGTTTCCTCCGGGTGACTGTCTGTGAGGAGTGTGGTGTGTTCTCCCTGTGTCTGCGTGGGTTTCCTCCGGGTGACTGTTTGTGAGGAGTGTGGTGTGTTCTCTCTGTGTCTGCGTGTGTTTTCATATGGGTGATTGTTTGGGAGGAGTGTGGTGTGTTCTATCTGTGTTTGTGTGGGTTTCCTCCAGGTGACTGTCTGTGAGGAGTGTGTTGTGTTCTCCCTGTGTCTGTTTGGGTTTCCTCCGGGTGACTGTCTGTGAGGAGTGTGGTGTGTTCTCCCCGTGTCTGCGTGGGTTTGTGAGGAGTGTGGTGTGTTCTCCCTGTGTCTGCGTGGGTTTCCTCCGGGGTGACTGTCTGTGAGGAGTGTGGTGTGTACTCCCTGGGTCTACGTGGGTTTCCTCCGGGTGACTCTGTGAGGAGTGTGGTGTGTTCTCTCTGTGTCTGTGTGGGTTTCCTCCGGGTGACTGTCTGTGAGGAGTGTGGTGTGTTCTCTCTGTGTCTGTGTGGGTTTCCTCTGGGTGACTGTCTGTGAGGAGTGTGGTGTGTTCTCTTTTTGTCTGCGTGGGTTTCCTCCAGGTGACTGTCTGTGAGGAGTGTGCTCCCTGTGTCTGTATGGGTTTCCTTTGGGGTGACTGTTTGTGAGGAGTGTGGTGTGTTCTATCTGTGTTTGTGTGGGTTTCCTCCAGGTGACTGTCTGTGAGGAGTGTGGTGTGTTCTCCCTGTGTCTGCGTGGGTTTCCTCCGGGGTGACTGTCTGTGAGGAGTGTGGTGTGTACTCCCTGGGTCTATGTGGGTTTTCTCCGGGTGACTGTCTGTGAGGAGTGTGGTGTGTTCTCCCTGGGTCTGCGTGGGTTTCCTCCGGGTGACTGTCAGTGAGGAGTGTGTTGTGTTTTCCCTGTGTCTACGTAGGTTTCTTCAGGTGACTGTCTGTGAGGATTGTGGTGTGTTCTCTCTGTGTCTGCATGGGTTTCCTCCAGGTGACTGTCTGTGAGGAGTGTGGTGTGTTCTACCTGTGTCTGCGTGGGTTTCCTCCGGGTGACTGTCTGTGAGGAGTGTGTTGTGTTCTCCTTGTGTCTGCGTAGGTTTCTTCTGGGTGACTGTCTGTGAGGATTGTGGTGTGTTCTCTCTGTGTCTGTGTGGGTTTCCTTCAGGTGACTGTCTGTGAGGAGTGTGGTGTGTACTCTCTGTGTCTGCATGGGTTTCCTCCGGGTGACTGTCTGTGAGGAGTGTGGTGTGTACTCCCTGGGTCTACGTGGGTTTCCTCCGGGTGACTGTCTGTGAGGAGTGTGGAGTGTTCTCCCTGGGTCTGTGTGGGTTTCCTCCGGGTGACTGTCTGTGAGGAGTGTGGAGTGTTCTCCCTGGGTCTGTGTGGGTTTCCTCCGGGTGACTGTCTGTGAGGAGTGTGTTGTGTTCTCTCTGTGTCTGCATGGGTTTCCTCCAGGTGACTGTCTGTGAGGAGTGTGGTGTGTTCTACCTGTGTCTGCGTGGGTTTCTTCTGGGTGACTGTCTGTGAGGATTGTGGTGTGTTCTCTCTGTGTCTGCGTGGGTTTCCTTCAGGTGACTGTCTGTGAGGAGTGTGGTGTGTACTCTCTGTGTCTGCATTGGTTTCCTCCAGGCGACTGTCTGTGAGGAGTGTGGTGTGTACTCCCTGTGTCTGTTTGGGTTTCCTCCGGGGTGACTGTTTGTGAGGAGTGTGGTGTGTCCTCTCTGTGTCTGTGTGGGTTTCCTCCGGGTGACTGTCTGTGAGGAGTGTGGTGTGTTCTCTCTGTGTCTGTGTGGGTTTCCTCCGGGTGACTGTGATGTGATCTCCTGGTGTCTGCGTGGGTTTCCTCCGGGTGACTGTCTGTGAGGAGTGTGGTGTGTTCTCCCTGTGTCTGCGTGGGTTTCCTCCGGGTGACTGTTTGTGAGGAGTGTGGTGTGTTCTCTCTGTGTCTGCGTGTGTTTTCATATGGGTGATTGTTTGGGAGGAGTGTGGTGTGTTCTATCTGTGTTTGTGTGGGTTTCCTCCAGGTGACTGTCTGTGAGGAGTGTGTTGTGTTCTCCCTGTGTCTGTTTGGGTTTCCTCCGGGTGACTGTCTGTGAGGAGTGTGGTGTGTTCTCCCCGTGTCTGCGTGGGTTTGTGAGGAGTGTGGTGTGTTCTCCCTGTGTCTGCGTGGGTTTCCTCCGGGGTGACTGTCTGTGAGGAGTGTGGTGTGTACTCCCTGGGTCTACGTGGGTTTCCTCCGGGTGACTCTGTGAGGAGTGTGGTGTGTTCTCTCTGTGTCTGTGTGGGTTTCCTCCGGGTGACTGTCTGTGAGGAGTGTGGTGTGTTCTCTCTGTGTCTGTGTGGGTTTCCTCTGGGTGACTGTCTGTGAGGAGTGTGGTGTGTTCTCTTTTTGTCTGCGTGGGTTTCCTCCAGGTGACTGTCTGTGAGGAGTGTGCTCCCTGTGTCTGTATGGGTTTCCTTTGGGGTGACTGTTTGTGAGGAGTGTGGTGTGTTCTATCTGTGTTTGTGTGGGTTTCCTCCAGGTGACTGTCTGTGAGGAGTGTGGTGTGTTCTCCCTGTGTCTGCGTGGGTTTCCTCCGGGGTGACTGTCTGTGAGGAGTGTGGTGTGTACTCCCTGGGTCTATGTGGGTTTTCTCCGGGTGACTGTCTGTGAGGAGTGTGGTGTGTTCTCCCTGGGTCTGCGTGGGTTTCCTCCGGGTGACTGTCAGTGAGGAGTGTGTTGTGTTTTCCCTGTGTCTACGTAGGTTTCTTCAGGTGACTGTCTGTGAGGATTGTGGTGTGTTCTCTCTGTGTCTGCATGGGTTTCCTCCAGGTGACTGTCTGTGAGGAGTGTGGTGTGTTCTACCTGTGTCTGCGTGGGTTTCCTCCGGGTGACTGTCTGTGAGGAGTGTGTTGTGTTCTCCTTGTGTCTGCGTAGGTTTCTTCTGGGTGACTGTCTGTGAGGATTGTGGTGTGTTCTCTCTGTGTCTGTGTGGGTTTCCTTCAGGTGACTGTCTGTGAGGAGTGTGGTGTGTACTCTCTGTGTCTGCATGGGTTTCCTCCGGGTGACTGTCTGTGAGGAGTGTGGTGTGTACTCCCTGGGTCTACGTGGGTTTCCTCCGGGTGACTGTCTGTGAGGAGTGTGGAGTGTTCTCCCTGGGTCTGTGTGGGTTTCCTCCGGGTGACTGTCTGTGAGGAGTGTGGAGTGTTCTCCCTGGGTCTGTGTGGGTTTCCTCCGGGTGACTGTCTGTGAGGAGTGTGTTGTGTTCTCTCTGTGTCTGCATGGGTTTCCTCCAGGTGACTGTCTGTGAGGAGTGTGGTGTGTTCTACCTGTGTCTGCGTGGGTTTCTTCTGGGTGACTGTCTGTGAGGATTGTGGTGTGTTCTCTCTGTGTCTGCGTGGGTTTCCTTCAGGTGACTGTCTGTGAGGAGTGTGGTGTGTACTCTCTGTGTCTGCATTGGTTTCCTCCAGGCGACTGTCTGTGAGGAGTGTGGTGTGTACTCCCTGTGTCTGTTTGGGTTTCCTCCGGGGTGACTGTTTGTGAGGAGTGTGGTGTGTCCTCTCTGTGTCTGTGTGGGTTTCCTCCGGGTGACTGTCTGTGAGGAGTGTGGTGTGTTCTCTCTGTGTCTGTGTGGGTTTCCTCCGGGTGACTGTGATGTGATCTCCTGGTGTCTGCGTGGGTTTCCTCCGGGTGACTGTCTGTGAGGAGTGTGGTGTGTTCTCCCTGTGTCTGCGTGGGTTTCCTCCGGGTGACTGTTTGTGAGGAGTGTGGTGTGTTCTCTCTGTGTCTGCGTGTGTTTTCATATGGGTGATTTTTTGGGAGGAGTTTGGTGTGTTCTCCCCATGCCAACGTGGGTTTCCTCCGGGTGACTGTCTGTGAGGAGTGTGGTGTGTTCTCCCTGTGGCTGTGTGGGTTTCCTCCGGGTGACTGTCTAGGAGGAGTGTGGTGTCTTCTCCCTGTGTCTGCGTGGGTTTCCTCCGGGTGACTGTCCGTGAGGAGTGTGGTGTGTTCTCCCTGTGTCTGTGTGGGTTTCCTCCGGGTGACTGTCTGGGAGGAGTGTGGTGTGTTCTCCCTGTGTCTGTGTGGGTTTCCTCCAGGTGACTGTCTGGGAGGAGTGTGGTGTCTTCTCCCTGTGTCTGCGTGGGTTTACTCCGGGTGACTGTCTGTGAGGAGTGTGGTGTTTTCTCCCTGTGTCTGTGTGGGTTTCCTCCGGATGACTGTCTGTGAGGAGTGTGGTGTGTTCTCCCTGTGTCTGTGTGGGTTTCCTCCGGGTGACTGTCTATGAGGAGTGTGATGTGTTCTCCCTGTGTCTGCGTGGGTTTCCTCCGGGTGACTATCTGTGAGGAGTGTGGTGTGTTCTCCCCATGCCCGCGTGGGTTTCCTCCCACAGTTCAAAAACACACTTTGCTAGGTTGATTGGCGACTCAAAAAAGTGACCGTGTGTGTGTGTGTGTTGCCCTGTGAAGAACTGGCGCCCTCTCCAGAGTGTATTCCTTCCTTGTGCCCAATGATTCCAGGTAGGCCCTGGACACACTGTGACCCTGAATTGGATAAGCGGTTACAGATAATGGATGGATGGATAATCAAATGCTTTGATTTGGCATCAGAACTAGATCTTGGATCACCCTACTCACAAAATTAATTAAATAAAGTTAGCTTGAAGAGGTAGAATAGGACCAGAATTGGATAACACTGACTTAGACTGTCAGAAAGCCTCCTCTATTCTTATCTGGATTGTGCATGTGAATTTGTAGAAGGACTGTCATTCATTCATTCATTGTCTGAAACTGCTTTTCCAATTCAGGGTCGCGGTGGGTCCAGTCCGGAGCCTAACCGGAATCACTGGGTGCAAGGCAGGAACACACCACACACACACACACACACATTCAATCACACTGAGTCCTGAATCACTACCCGCCGCACCAACGTGCCGCCCAAAGGGCTATCCGTGTATTTTAATACAGTTCATATATTCAGTTTAATTTATTTCAGAAATACACCATATGTACAAATATTTGAGGACAAATTTGTAATGAATGTACTCTACATTAAGTTGCAGCCATTACTAACACAGATGTGCAGACGTATTTGGATTGATCCGCCCACCTCTAATGTGGAGACAAAATAGAAGAAAACACTCAGCTGAAGTGAAATGTGGTGTCAAGAGGAGTAATTTGTTAATCTCATCTGGAAACAGAGGTTTTTAATCAAGACTGAACTGCAGTTGACCCTTGATCTCCAGCTCAGCCACTCACCAAGGCAGAAGAGGAACTTCCCCCTCCTTTTCTGTTGAGACATCACACACACGCACAGACCCTAGCCAACAAATTTAGTCAAATGGCCACCAGAAGTAACGGCCAAAAGCCTTTTGCACCCCACATGACCCAATCAGTCATTGAACAATAGCCGATGGCCGTTGGATGATTGTTGTTAAGAGAAACCTGAGGTCTGGTCACCTGCTGTTCCTTCCTCTCCCTCCTTACATCACCCTTCGCGGAAAGAGAGGAGCTCCTCATTTCGCCATTCATTTATTCAAAACTCTTACAGACACACACACAGAGAACAATGGGACCCCATGCTGAAATTCGTCCTTCACTCAGAATTAATCAAAGAATCACCTACATTAGAGATAAAATGACGATTACGATGATACCTTGTTTGGCGAGTCCAATCGCCTCATAAAGGATACAGAAAGATACCAAAGCATGGATCAACAGCGTCCCCATTGAACAGCTGAGACAACAACACTTCTCTAAAGCCCACGTACAGAACTTTATGACCTATATTATCCTGAATGTCTTTTTATATCCACAAAATATCATTTCTTGTGTCTTACGTTGATGAACCTACAGAAGTGTACGGTTTATGCAGCTACAACGTGGGGCATAATAAATACATATGTAGTGGAATAAGTATGCCCCACATTGCAGTGGCATAAGCACTACATAGCGGAGTCAATGATAATTAATTATTATTTGATTAACGATTAATTATTTAATTCATTTTGTTAAGCTCCATGTTTCGGAGCCATTAAATAATATGTAGTGACTTTACCTGTCTAATTTTAGGTCATGACTTTACATACTATATAGCAGAATAAGCTAGAATTAATTATTATTAATGAATCATGCTCATTGACCTGCTGTAGGTTCTTGGCTCCGAAATTGAATCTGAACTAGAAGGAATAATTCTATAAAAGAAAGAGGCACACACAAACAAACTACCAAGGATTATTTTTATCACAGAACTGATTTATTAATTGTAATATCAAATAATGAATATTGATTATACATTCATATAATGTGCCGCCTTGTTAGAGACACGTCCATGCAGGTCTCTCATGGGTCTTTCTGAGGTTGCATTCCTCCTTCTCCATCACTGATCCTGAAGCTTTTGTCATCACTTTGAGGGTTAGAGGTCTGAGGTCTCCTTCGATGATCTGGGTGTGGCACTGAATTTTTGCTGGAATAAACTACAGTCCTTTTAAGTAAAGTTTTCTACTAGAGATAAAATTAAAATAGAACTTCTGTTCTATCTGGACCATGCTTGAGGGGCCCAAGACTGTTTAACAGAGCCATGAAAGACGCCGATGCCTGAGAGACACCTGCAGAGAGAGATGTTCTTCAGAAAAAGCCTGAGTCATTTCTCTCTCCAAAAAGGGCTTGAACAAGCCTGAAAAAAGGGTGAAATAGAGAAAAACTTCAGCATATTAAGTCCCCAAAAAGTATAATATCTTTTATTAAACATTAACAATCTGTCCATCTCCACTACAGAAGTGT
This sequence comes from Hoplias malabaricus, assembly GCF_029633855.1. Taxonomy (NCBI): domain Eukaryota; kingdom Metazoa; phylum Chordata; class Actinopteri; order Characiformes; family Erythrinidae; genus Hoplias; species Hoplias malabaricus. The sequence continues at coordinate 755,922 of NC_089803.1, read as the reverse complement.
AAATTGTCTAGTCTAATCTGTGTTCCTATATCTGTATCTTTATATGCATTGTCTTAATCTGATGAGTACCCAGGGAAACTGATTCTTTACTCTCATTTTAACGTATATTCCTTTGTGTTATAACTACATGTATAATTGCTCATTTCTCATCCGGCAGTTCCTGAATCTAACAATATTAAGTCGCTTATATAGTTTTACCCAACAGGAATTAAAGTATTATAAGCTGTGATAATATTCGACTCACATGAGCACAAGTCATGTGATGTGAAATGCCCCTGAGCGGAAGAGCCAACCAGAGACCGGGGGGGGGGGGGGGGGGGAATCCTAATCTGGTATAAAATAGGGCGCGAAATATGAAGAAGTTGCTGATGCCAAGCTTGAGCTCGGTCGCTTGCTTTAAAGAACTTTTATTTGTTTTGGTTTTGTTTAGTTTCTTTTGAAGTTTGGCTTTTGTTTTAAGTGATTTTAGAGTTATTTTAGTTTAGAGCTTTCCTACAAGTTTAGAGCTTTCTGAGACACTCATGCATTTTTGAGACGCTCCTGAGAAACGTAGGAGAAGTGCCTACCAACGCCTAACTTTGCACACCTATCAGGTACCCCGTATAGCATACTAAATGCTAACTGAAGAGGCTCTGCATATTCTTTCCATCCAAACTAACCAGGAAAAGGGATGCCTTTCCTGATTCAGAGACTAAAAGATCAACTACCCAGCCTCGCTGAGTGTCTCATTAGTTAGGTTGTAACCAGTTATGTTATATTTCTTTGTATATTGCTACACAAGTTAAACTGTACCAACTGTGATTAAAACGTGTGAAACCCATCTTTGTGGCCAATGAAAGGGAATCACAGCTGTAAATCAGTATATACACCAAGAAGGGACACAAGACACCATTTCTGAACTAGACCTGAGGCCATCCCAGAGCCAGCATACAGCTAGCGCTCAGAGGTTTCAACTCGGGTTCTTCAACCCCATCACTGCGGACAACGGCTCCCTGAACGGCTCCACCCAGACGGTGGCTCATGAGGGCACTCCCGAGTCTCCCTCTATCTAAGGCGCAAACTCAGCTGCTACCCACGTGGTGCCAAAGGCACACATTTCTTCTCAGACCAGCGGAACAGTCATCATCGCTAGTCAACTGAGGCCTGAGGTTCAACAAACAGTAAGCCCGGTCTATTCTTCAGAGCTGGTGTCTGAACTGTGTACTTAATAACATCAATTAATTTACGTCAGAGTTTACTTACATTTAGACATACATATATATATATATACCCAAGGTCACCATATCTTCATTAGAATTCAAGCTTTTAGATGGGTTTCACCTGCGTTAATCTAAAAGGTCTTGAAATGATAATGTGGTGACGAATGATGAGGCCACCTGTAGCGTGATAAAGCACATAACTGATCCTCATTTTTATTTCTTTCAAAACACTTATTGTCCATAAATTTGATATGTTCTCATAGATGTTTAACTGTGTTTAAAACATTCAGTTTAGGCCTAGAGATATTTGTATTCTCTCTATAATTTTTAGTAATTATTTTAATTATTTTAGATAATTTTTGTGTTATTTTCAAGCAATTTCAAGCAAGATTTTGTCTTATGCCCCAGGAACAGAGGAAGAACCAGTTGCACACGTTTCTGTGGTAAAAATCATAGGTGGTGATGTGTATTTTATGCACATATTATACTAAGAGGAGCATTAAGAAATGTTTATATTCTCTGAGTTCGTTGTCTGTGCCCCAAAGAAGGAAATGTTTAGAATAAACAACCGGTAAAGACAGGAAACTATAAATCTTTCTCTCTCTCTCCCTACATTTGAATGTGAAAATGTAAAAAAAGACTTATTCAGTTACAAATTCACCATAAACCATATAGATTTGAGTGGGAGCAGAGAGAGGAGAGAGATGACTAGCGATACAGACAGATGACTGGGGACAAATGGATTTGGCTGATTCTCTCCCAGCTCTTAAGGCTGGTAAGATTCTATGGTGAAATAAAAATGTATTTAAAACTGTAGACCGTGTGTGACAGAGGTTCTTCTTCATCACCCACAACACCCTAGGAAAGGCACAACAGTGGTACTTGGAGGTTTTGGTTTCAAAATGCGTGGTACCACAGGTCTAAAAGAACACACACCGGTCGTCAGAACCACGTGACTTAAGGCAACCTATTGAAATGATCCTCTGGACTGAGGACGCTGTTTCTGTGGGAACTGTCCAATAGAAGAGCAGCTGTTCAGATTTTCCAGCCAATCGTGTGTGAGAGGGGGCGGGTGTTGTGGAGTGGAAAGTGTGTGTGAAGGAGAAGGCGGAGGAGAGCTGTGTGTCTGAGAGAAATCAAGACCTGTTTTTACTGAAGGTAAATATGTGTTTAAGATATTTACACCCCGTTTATACCGTGTTTTACTGAAGATAAATATGTGTTTAAGATATTTACACCCCGTTTATACCGTGTTTTTACTGAAGGTAAATATGTGTTTAAGATATTTACACCCCGTTTATACCGTGTTTTACAGAATATAAATGTGTTTAAGATATTTAAACCCCCGTTACACACTGAAGTCAAGCCAGCCTCCACTTAGTTTTGGTGGAACGTCGTATTCTGAACATTACGGTAAAAGCGTGCAGAGGAACAAATTAAAAAAAAAAAAAAAGCCAAAAGTCACTGACAGGAAATCTATGTAATAAATAAATAATTTTCTAAACAAATAATAAATGGATAAACAACAAATATTTGCTATTTTGTGGAAATAATGAAGATTTTAGGATCTGATGTGCCATTTTAAAAAAGGCCCTTTCTGTTGTCCTATCTCTAAATTTATTTACAAATTTAGATCATTATTAAAAGGAAACCTTTAGCTTGCACAGAACAATTTTACTTCATAATCATAGTACAACACCTGATTATGTCACTCATGTAATATGAAGTCATTCTGATGTGTCATTTCAAAATAAAGGCCCTTTGAAGGGTACCGTTTCTGTAAATTTAATTCCAAATTCATATAATTAATAAAAGGAAATCATTAGTTTGCACACAACATTTTCACTTCATAATGATAGTACCATTCTGGTTAGTACTGCCAGAACAACAGCCATGTAAACGACAATTTAACTGTTGTATTTCCTTTATGTTTAAACTGTCATTAAATGGAATACTCTTGTTTTCAATTTGTAACAATGATAGTACAGCACCTGAGTGTGTCAATTATTTAATATCAAAACATTGTGGTTTTGTGTTTTAACATTAAATTTGTCATATTTATATTCCTAACAATATATGACTGGTTCACAATGTTATGAAATTAATTGTTCATTTTTCATGCAGAACGAATTGACATCAGACCCAGGAAACTTTAATAAAATTAACATTACCAAACAGATTTATGGTCAGTGTAGCGGCACTCAAAAACATTTTCAACACACTGAGTTTTAAAATAGAATAAAAATATAATTAAAATATCTCACCAAACATACTCCACGATCCAGTACAATTTGCAATGTGTAATTTTTTTATAAATTTGTCTTCCGCATTTAACCCATCTGTGGCAGTGAACACATGCAAACACTAGTACACTAGGGGCTGTGAATACACACCCAGAGCGGTGGCAGCCATCCCCAGTGCCCGGGGAGCATTTGGGGGTTCAGTGCCTTGCTCAAGGGAACTTCAGTCATGGATGTTCCTGCCTGTTCTGGGGATCGAACCAGCAACTTTCTGGTACCAAGCCCGGTCTCTAACCATTGCCCCATTTCAGTCAGAGTAAGACCAATAAGATAAACACATCTCAGTATATGAGTATATGATATTAATCTCACAGCCTTAGCAAATGCAAAAAGAAAGTGTAATTTTAAGAGCAACCCAGACAAAATCTCTTTATATCAACAACCCTTTAATTCCACCATCAAGAGGCGAAAGCAAATTATTAGTGGGACTGTGTGTTTAATTTAGACTAGTAAAACATAAATACAATCTGCCATCAGTGTGGAGACTGCATAGTCTCAAGGCTAGGACCAGCAGACTGAGGGACAGCTCCATCCATCAGGCTGTGAGAATGCTGAACTCTCTCCCTGCTCTTTTTGTTCACTTTCATATATTTATATACTCAGTGTAGTTGAATTTAGTCTATTTTGTTAACTGCAACTTGGAGATGAGAGTAACAATTTCAATCATTTGTATGTCCTGTACATAAGCAGAATTGACAATAAAATACTACTTTACTTGACTTATGTAATTACTGTAATTTTACTCCACATCTGAACACTTGATATCACCGATATCCAGCACCTTGAAAAGAAAATGAACAAATAATAAATAATTTCTGAATTCATAGCCATTACAAATCAGATTTTTTTTTTGGCTGCACTACTGTAAATCAAACCAAAAAGGGCTGAATTTAAGTCAGGTTCCAAAGTTGTGAAGCTAACAACCCAGCAAAATTTTATAAAATAGAGACTGAATTATTGAAGAGGGAAGTAACAGTCATAAATCTGAGTAAAATGGCCAAAACCATAACAGAAACACTTTCAAAGAGGTGACATACCATTTAGGGCTTGAAGAGTTTGCTCTATAGGGACTGAATTATGTTCATCTGTCATGGCTAAGTTCACAAGTGTCTGTGGTGTTTCCTGAGCAAGGTCATCATACTCCATCATTTCAACAATTGTTTTATTTTCCTGTTGGACACCTTGGGATGGGTATCCTAAATAAAAACAAAAAATATATGCAAAATTATGATGCCCTTGCATACTCACTCAAAATTTAAATTGCACTCTTTCTGAAACATTTTACAATAAAAATAAATATATTTTCAAGCAGCAGAATTTTCTGGCTCATTTTCATATAATTTTGATATCAAATGTATTTACAGAAAAATTCAGGCAAATCTTTAAAAAATTAGAGACATCCTTTTATTGTTATTAATTTGGAAACCATGCGGTGCTCCAACATCTGTGCAATAATCATGCTGTCTAATCAGCATCTTGATAGGCCACACCTGGGAGGTGGATGGATTAGGAGAAGTGCTCACTAACAGAGATTTAGACAAATTGGTGAACAATATTTGAGAGAAAAAGGCCTGTTGTGTACATGGAAAGCGTCTTAGATCTTTGAGGTCAGCTCATGAAAAATGGGAGCAAAAATAAAAGGGTTGTGTTTATGTTTTTTTTCAGTATATCTAAAAAGAACTATCAAATATGTCTGAAAACTCGCCAGGCAGGTCTTTAATACTGGTTCACACTCCCTTACATTGTAGCAGTCCCCTTAGAGATGTAGGCCTTCAGTGTCTGTTGTTTACAAGATGGAAGAGAATCACATATAAAGTGCACAACTACAGAATAAGAGTACAACTCAGTTTACTATAAACCAGGGATGTTCACTTCAGATCCTGAAGAGCCTGTGTCCAGCATTGATGGATAATTTCCTCACTTAACAAGACCCACTTAAATGCAGCAATTAGATAATAGAGGAGTAGAACATGAAAATCATCAAACTGTGCTGGACACCAGCCCTCTAGGACAGGAAATAAATGTCCCTGTTATGGACTATATATGATCAATACATTTACAATCTTAACGTAGCCTTTTTATAATAATTTAATGTGAACAATGCTTCACTAACAGTTTTGTTCATAAAGATATTCCAGGTTAAAATATACTGAATTATATCTACCCATAATCACCTGGTCATCAAGTTGTACATTTCTAAGAGAATTCTTGTCTTGTCTCTGGTTTTACACTGTATGTTTTGATTAGTGTGGCTGTATGTGTATCATACATGTTGTAAAGGAGGTTTTGAGGTCCATACTGGGAAACCTTTTGGAACTCACTCATTTAAAACCTGAAAAGGGGTTAGAGAAAGAGAGACAAAAAGTACACATTTACAAAATCAATTGAATATTGCATTTCACTATCAAAATAGTGTTATATTTGAACTTAATATCACACAAGTGAATCTAAATGTACATTTAGTGTCAACTTCCCACCCACTGTTAATTCCACATTCCGTTGCGTATTGTGAAAACAAAAATAAAATACACTTATGGGAAAACAAGGTAAATGGATGTGGGGAAAATGTAACTATAAAGCAATTTCTTGTTTTGAGACACTACTGAAGTACCTAAATTGGCTTCATGAGTATTATGATTTGAGAGCAGAAGAGTTACTTGTATGTTGCGACTAAGACTGTATGCAGTTACAATGACTCATAAAGGACTGAGAAAAGAGGGGTTGCTTGTGGTAGAAAAGTCACAAATTATTGTTTGCTTTTGTAATATCCAACATACTGAATAAACCATAAAGGTATTTATTATTTTGATAGTTTTATAAAATTATCCTATATATTTATCCTTAAAAACACTTATCAACACCAGGCTTGCAGCAATTCGAGTTACTAGTTTCACATTGTAGTATACCATTAAATTTGTTATTTACTTGATCATTTGTTTATTACCAGTATTGAAAAAAATGCAACCCAAGGGAAGATGCATATTTATATGACCAAACAATTTAGTAAATGTCAGTAATGTGTGTGTGTGCTCATGTCCATGCTAACAACAATGTGCAGGAATGTAGCGCTATAAAGAATACAAATCCAAATAAAACTCTAAACCACAACACAATACAGATTCAGTTAAAAGGCTGCTTATTTACCTCATCCTTAACGTGACTAAAATATGGAAACACATTAAGGTGTTTAATATGATTCATAATAAGATTATGTTCAATTCAAAAACAAAATTGTATGTCATTGCCAGACGAGATATTCATTCATATCAGCAAGCATCTTACTCAGATTTACATCAGATTAGATGGTGAAACTTAATTTTTTGGTCTTGTTTCACCAGAAAATAACAGGTGTAGCATTTAAAGAGGAACAGAAATATTTTGAACCGGTTGCTAATGTTAGCATTAGATAATGTAACTAGATACAATGACAGAACAAAAATACATAAAAAAAAATATAAGATCAATTAGCCTCATGCTCTAACTTAGCTACATTACTCTGTGGTTGTCTGTAATTTTTTTATTATTAATCGCAAGGGGATATGGGTACTGAAAGAGCAACTAAGGCTTAACCATGATTATAACTCAAATTTAATAACCAAAATATTCATTAAATACATTGATTTAGTTGTATTCAAGGTTGAATTTTTGAAAGAAGTTAGTTTTGTACTTACAGAGTTTGTGAAGGTCAGTGTATCGATAGACAGCTCCGTTGAACAATACATTTAAAAAAAGCTTCAAACCCAGCAATCAGCAGCTCGCGCTGCCAGCTCCCTGACGAGCACAAGCAAGGGCACCCAGCAATTCTATATGCCGCGTCTAAATTTTATTCACCCCTCCATACCTCCTCCATGGACCTCCATAGAAGCTAAAGTAGCTAAATAACACAACCCAACCTTAATTTCAGTAACCAAAAATAGACCTGTTTAATCTTATTTTTTTCCACACTAAAGTACCCCTTTGTGAAAAAAGTTGAGGACCAATAAAGTCTCCTGACAGTACAACAAAATGCGAGAAACTTATCCTTGTGAGGACATCTGGTACTAACAAACACAAAAATATGCCACCCACAGCCAAAACCAGTGTTTGTTAATTATACTATGAACTTAATCCAATATGTAAAAGCGATCAAATACATTTTGTTTTCAACCCAAGTCAACTTCTGTCTGAAATACAAACCGGATTCCAAAAAGGTTGGAACACTAAACAAATTTTGAATAAAAACTGTATGCAATGATGTGGAGATGGCAAATGTCAATATTTTATTCATGATAGAACATAGATGACAGGTCCCACCTTTTTTGGATTTGTTGACAACATGAAATTTTGAGTCAACATATTTTTCCTTCAAAATGTTACATTCACTCAGATTAAACTTTTGTCATATATGTTCTATTATGAATAAAATATTGACATTTGCTGTCTCAACATCATCGCATTCAATTTTTATCCACAGTTTGTTTAGTCCCAACTAGTTTTTGGAATCCGGTTTGTAATAGTAATAATTTTAAAAAATAATAATAAAATTGTCAGTATGGAACTCTGTGGATTTGTTCTAAGTGGCCAGTAAGTCATCATTTTACCATACAGCAACATGACTTTGACAAAATTCTTCAGACCAAGTAATCAGTTCCACCTTTTAACAACATTATAGCAACATTGTAAGAAAGTAGACAGCATTGTGACCATGGAAAAAACGTTCTGCCCAATTCTGGGCCATATGCGGCATGCTTGGATCTGGCCCAGTTTCAAAAGTACTTTTTAAAGCCTGCTCATGTACAGTTGCCCAGATCCCAGCCATGTCTGCCAGCACTTACCCAGTTGCTAGCCGGAACAATTTTTATAGGGCCAGCTTTTATCTGCAGCAGATTTTTGCAAGGCTTTCTGCAGCCATTTTTAACTTTTAGTAATATACTGTGTAGTGATCGACCAATATGGGTTTTTTGATTGCCGATGCCGATTTGTAGACAGCTGTAGTGGCCAATATGTAAACCCGATATTCCCATTCCTCAGGTACTGAATAAACTAGAGGCATTTTCATGATTTATTTTTACAAAAATCCCTTTAAATTGGTAAAAGAAACCATTTAGAGGTCCTGAAATATATAGTGTTCAAAAGCTTATATAAGTGTTCAAAAGCTTATGAAAACCACAAAAAAATGTAGGCGCTTGTCTTATTTAAAAAAAAAAATGTTAGTGACTATAAATTGAAGAGTTCATGGGTCCCATTACTTCTTCTTTTTAAAATTGTGTCTCCAGTGGTCAACTTTCATCAGGTAAAATTTGGAGCTGATACCTCCTACTGATTTGAAGTTATTGAAGCTGGAGCAGACAGTGGACAGATGGCCTCTTTAGACCCCAAGCTCTCCATAAGGAAAATTATTACTTTTACTGCAAAAATACAGTGTACATACCTTGACTAGACCTAATGTTAACATCTTAGTTTTTTTCTTTACTTTCTATGAGAAACTTACCCCTCACCAAAGAGTAAAAACTCTTAGTTATGGTGTGTTTTATTCTGATGTGCTGAGCTTATTTCTGATGTTTACACTTGTTTCTCACCGACTACAGTGTTCCTTTAAATGACTGATGTGTTAAAAGGCAAGAGTTGCTCTCTGATTGGCTGTAGAGCGAGGCAACCACCCCCACATTTAAATGTTGCTCAGTGAGGGAAATGTAACTAGTAAAAGACATCTAAGCTTTGAAACATATTTATTGACTTGATTATTGTTTGTGGTTGCCAAACAGATCTGTTTGAGTCTGTCTCGCGGTTTCTGAGTCTGTTAGGCGCTGAAAACATTTGCGCTCTGCTGAGTGTTTGTCCCACCTCCTTGGGAATGCATCGCCATAACTCTGCCCCGATTGGTCTACAGATTTGATTGACATGTCGTTGGAAAGCTGAGCGCCTAAGCTACGCTGCAGTGACATAGGTCCACGGGGATCATATTTTAATTATTTTTTGAAAATGTGTACTATGTTTTTTCAAGATTTTTTTTTCGGCCAGTGCTCTTGACACAAACATGAGGATTACTCACGAACGGTTTGACAGAGAAGTTTGACTCAGATTTAGTCTCGTTTTGAAGGGTACTATGCAAGGTCATCATCCATCACTTCATCGATCATCATTTTTTCTCCTCATGTGTTGGACACTTCTTGATTGTTATCCTAAGTAAAATAAATGCTCACTTAATTTTAACTACACTCTTAGTAAAACCTATTACAGTAAACATATAAAAATATCTCAGTACAGGGCTACTGGTTACATTCTCTACCCTATCTTGGTGCCATTATTATTATTATTATTATTATTAATTGCACCACACACTTAAACTTTTACACATACATATCAGAAGTAGACAGAAAGATATATATGTAGTTAGTTATATCTAGTTTAATTAGTTTTTGGTTATAGCCGAATCTGCCTTATCCCTGCTTTTGCAGTTCGGCATCAGGAACTGGAAATTAAGGGCAGCTATGAAGGAGCATGCATTAACGGTGCCAGTGGGGCTAGATACAGCCTTAGGATTTACAGTTGTTGATACTTAATGGTAAGGAGGGATTGTAAAGCTAGCTAGGAGGGGGTGGGTCTAATTCTGGTTATTAGCACCTACTGGGTGCTGCTGAGGCAAAAGTGACAGGAAAAGATTTGTCAGAACAGAAGGAAAAAGCCTTGGGAAGAACCAAGTCAAAAGGGGAAATCCATCCTCAGCTGGTAAATAAACTTATTTTTGCTGTTTCGGTAGCAGTACGTAAGGTCGAACTGACTACAAATTCAGGAGAATATTGGTCACTAGTTGAAAGCCAGGACAAAGTGAATTTAACTAATTTATCTTTGTTTCTTTATTGTCTTTTATTTATTGCAGGACAGAAGACCATCTCTTTGGATATATTCTCAGGCTCAGTTCCAGTTTTTCCAGCAGTACATCAAGAAACATTTCCAAGTGGAATTTAACACAAAGTTGAGATCGAAAGGAGTTAAATGTGAGGATATGGAGGACAGAAGCTCCAGTTCTCAGGAAACATCCTTGGCCACTCCCCACACTCACACATCCAACAGGAAATCTCAGACAAGTGAAAACAAACGGAAAACTTATGACTGTGGAGAGTGTGGGAAGAGTTTTACTCAACAGGGTAATCTCAGAAAACACCAGCGCATTCACACAGGAGAGAAACCATATCACTGTTCAGAGTGTGGGAAGAGTTTTACTCAACAGGGTAGTCTCAAAACACACCAGCGCATTCACACAGGAGAGAAACCGTATCACTGTTCAGAGTGTGGGAAGAGTTTTACTCAACAGATTCATCTCAATTACCACCAGTGCATTCACACAGGAGAGAAACTGTATCACTGTTCAGAATGTGGGAAGAGTTTTACTCAACAGCGTAATCTCCAAAAACACCAACGCATTCACACAGGAGAGAAACCGTATCACTGTTCAGAGTGTGGGAAGAGTTTTACTGAACAGTGTAATCTCCAAACACACCAGCGCATTCACACAGGAGAGAAACCGTATCACTGTTCAGAGTGTGGGATGAGTTTTAGTCACATGCGTAGTCTCCAAATACACCAGTGCATTCACACAGGAGAGAAACCGTATCACTGTTCAGAGTGTGGTAAGAGTTTTACTGATCAGAGTAGTCTCCTAAAACACCAGCGCATTCACACAGGAGAGAAACCGCATGACTGTTCAGAGTGTGGGAAGAGTTTTACTCAACTGGGTAATCTCCAAAGACACCAGCACATTCACACAGGAGAGAAACCGTATCACTGTTTGGAGTGTGGGAAAAGTTTTAATCAACAGGGCAGTCTCCAAAAACACCAGCGCATTCACACAGGAGAGAAACCGTATCACTGTTCAGAGTGTGGGAAGAGTTTTACTCAACTGGGTGATCTCCAAAAACACCAGCGCATTCACACAGGACAGAAACCGTATCACTGTTCAGAGTGTGGGAAGAGTTTTACTCAACAGGGTAGTCTCCAAATACACCAGCGCATTCACACAGGAGAGAAACCTTATTACTGTTCACGGTGTGGGAAGAGTTTTAAACAGCTGCGTTCTGTCCGGAAACATCACTGCATTCGCCCAGAACCAGAAAGGTTAGCACTGAGTGAGGGATTACCTGCAGAGACTTGGATTTAATTACTTCATTGGGTCAAATTCAATGTAAAAATATCCTTAAAGCTGAATCAAATCAAATCAAATCAAATCAAATTTATTTATATAGCGCTTTTCACAACTGATGTTGTCACAAAGCAGCTTCACAGAATTCCAGTAAGACAAGATTGACATGAAATGTAAAGACAAATGTAAAACCCTCAAGTGAGCAAGCCAGGGGCGACAGTGGCAAGGAAAAACTCCCCCAGCTGAGGAAGAAACCTTGGGAGGAACCAAGGCTCACAAGGGGTGACCCATCCTCCTCTGGTCAATCTACTGGTGATGATAGTTAGTAGTCCATGAGAACTTCAGTGTAGGGACAGCTTCAAGGCACTTGGTGGTTGCTGGAGCGTGGGCAGCTGGTCTGAAGCGTGGAGGAGGATCTCGACAGTCATCCATCAGTGTCCAGACAGACAGGTGGGCAGTCGTTTAGGTGGGCAGTCCAGAGTGTGGCTAATGACTCCGGCAGATCTGACTATGACAGCATTAACTAAAAGGAGAGAACCAGGAGGACACACAGACACGGGAGCATCCTGAAACACTGGCATCCCTCCGCTCCACCGTCAACAAACCTGAGTGATCGCGAGAAGCGGCGGGACGACAGCACCAGCGTCTCAGTATACTATAATTCCCTGTGTCCATGGACCCCCCGGATCTGCCGCCTTTATCTATGGGGGAGCATTAGCTACCAAATGATAAACTAAACAAATGAGTTTTTAGCCTACATTTGAAGATTGCGACTGTGTCTGAGTCCCGAACATTTTCTGGAAGATCATTCCAGAGTTGGGGGGCTTTATAAGAAAAGGCTCTTCCCCCAGCTGAGGCCTTCTGAATTCTGGGAACATTTAAAAATCCAGTATTCTGTGATCTGAGTGAATGTGGGGGCTCATAATAGGAAATTGTATCTTGAAGATATTCAGGAGCAAGCCCATGTAGAGCTTTATATGTTAATAACAAAATTTTGTAGTCAATGCGGAATTTAACAGGCAGCCAATGAAGTGATGATAAAACTGGGCTGATATGTTCAAATTTTCTAGTTTTAGTGAGGACCCTAGCTGCAGCATTTTGAACTAGTTGAAGTTTTCTTAAATTGCTGCTGGTGCATCCTGACAGTAGTGCGTTACAGTAGTCAAGCCTTGAAGTAATAAAGGCATGTACTAATGTTTCTGCGTCCTGGAGGGATAAGGCATTTCTAATCTTAGCAATATTGCGAAGATGTAAAAAAGCTGTCCTAGTGATACTGCCTATGTGTTGATCAAATGATAAATCCGGGTCAATTATGACACCAAGATTTTTTGCTGCTGAACCAGGTTTAACTGGAAAGTTAGCTAGATTTAAAATTAAGTCTGATAATTTATTTCTTGTCACTTTTGGACCCAAAAGCAGGACCTCTGTTTTGTTGCTGTTTAGAAGGAGGAAGTTACGCAACATCCAGCCTTTCATGTCTTTTACACAGTCCTCTATTTTCTTTAATCTGTGCTTGTCATCGGGCTTGGCTGAAATATACAATTGTGTGTCGTCTGCGTAACAGTGAAAGTTAATGTCATGGTTTCTTATAACTGTGCCTAGCGGTAACATGTATAATGTAAATAATAATGGTCCTAAAATAGAGCCTTGTGGAATTCCAAATCTTACTTTAGAATAATTTGAATTTAGATTGTTTACTTTTACGAATTGATAACGTTCCGTTAAGTAAGATTTGAACCATAATAGGGCTGTCCCTGTGATTCCAACCATGTTTTCTAACCTTTCTAGGAGAATATTGTGGTCTATTGTATCGAAGGCTGCGCTTAGGTCAAGAAGCACCAACAGGGATACGTGGCCTTGATCAGAGGCAAGAAGAAGATCATTTGTTATCTTGACTAGAGCTGTCTCTGTACTATGATGTTGCCTGAATCCAGATTGGAATTTTTCATATATATGATTCTTATGTAGATATGAACTAAGTTGTTGGGCCACAGCTTTTTCTAAGATCTTAGACAGAAATGGCAAATTAGAAATAGGCCTGTAATTAGACAGTGTACTAGCATCAAGATTTGGTTTCTTGATCATAGGTTTAATAACTGCTAGTTTAAAAGCTTTGGGTACATGGCCCAGACTAAGGGATGAGTTTACTATAGTTAAAAGAGGATCAATAATAGCTGGTAGTACTTCTTTGAGCAACTTTGTGGGAATTGCATCAAGTGTGCAAGTTGTACAGTTTGCGGAGGTGATAATCTTCTCTAGTTCTAATTGTGGGAGTGGGCAAAAGGTTTCAAGTCTTTCTTTTACAGTTATATTATGTTTTATTTCATAACATTAGGTGGCAGCCAGGATGGATTTGATCCTGTGGCTAGTGTTTGTTGTCTAATATTCTCAATTTTATTATTAAAAAAGTCCATAAAATCTTTACTGGCGAGAGTTGCTGGAATTAGTTGTTCAGAACCTGCTTGATTTTTTGTAATTCTAGAAAACACACTAAACAGTGCTCTCGGATTATTTTTATTATGGGAGATCAGCGAGGCCAGATATGTTGAGCGAGCTTTAGTGAGGGCATTTCTATACTCTATAAGGCTGTCCTTCCAGGCAGAATGGAACACTTCAAGCTTGGTTGATCGCCATTTCCGCTCTAGTTTTCGTAATGTTTGTTTTAAAGTACGGGTCTTATCGTTATACCATGGTGCGAGCTTTTTCTGTCTTATACTTTTATGTTTAAGTGGTGCTACCTTTTCTAAAGTAGATCGACAGGTATTTTCTAGGTAATCAGTTAGTACATCTAGGTCCATTGGGTCTGATGGAGTTGGAACTGGGGTCGATAGTTCTGGTAGGTTTTCTATAAATTGTAGGGCGGTAGATGGTTTTATTATACGCCTTGTAGAATAGCGAGGGTTCTTACATATATTATGGATAAAACGTAGCTCATATGAAATTAAGTAATGATCGGAGATTGCTGAGGATTGCGGTAAGATATTAATTTTGTCAATGTTAAGACCTAGTGTCAGAACTAAGTCTAAAGTGTGGCTGCAGTAGTGTGTAGGCCCTGTTACATTTTGAGTAAAACCAATAGATTCTAAGATTGAGGTAAATGCCTTTTTTAGTGGGTCACTTTCCTTCTCAAAATGGATATTGAAATCTCCTACAATTATAACTTTATGATTGCACACCGCTAGGTTTGTAGCAAAATCGCTGAATTCTTTCAGAAATTCTAAGTACGGCCCTGGTGGTCTGTAAATGTTGCATAATAAAAATGCGTCCTTTTTTGTGACCGGATTTGTAATAATAGTGGAGAGAACCTCAAAAGAAGAGAAGGTGTCAACATTGTTTAAGACTAATTTCTAGGGTATTTTGGTAAATTACACATACTCCACCTCCTTTGCCTGATATTCTTGGGCTATGTGCATAATTATAGCCTAGGGGGGTGGCTTCATTTAGTGCTAAATATTCATTTGGTTTAACCCACGTTTCCGTGAGACAGAAAACATTGAATTTATGATCACTTATAATATCATTTACGATGAGTGCTTTTGAGTTTAGTGATCTTATGTTGAGTAACCCAAATTTTAGTTCTGAGGTGTTGCTGCTAGGTGTTGTGTATGATTTAATATTGATTAGGTTGCTGAAACAGGCTGATTTTGTTTTTCTACTTTTACATTTAGTTCGGGGGAAAGACACAGTCTCAATACAGTTGAACCTGGGTGACGTCTCAAGACAGTTCGCAGACGGTCGGTTTAGCCTGTCTGTCTGCGGCCTGGTCCCGGCTCTGGATTGTCAGCAGCTATCTACACTACTCTGCTGACTAACTAAAAGACTATGTGCTATGTGAATTGTGTAGTGCTTGGGAATTTTGGAGATGTCTGATTGAACTGTGTGATACCAGATGCCACTCACTGTTTATGGAATTTGTATTTTTATTATCAAGATTCGACCTCAGAATTAATTATTACAGGTTCTATTTATCCTTTCATTCATGTTCATTCATTGTTTTGTTTCACTGTTCTCCAAATAGAGACAATATAACTGTATTGAGCTTCCAAAAGACTTTGATCTTTGTCTCAACGTTACACAAAATAAGACTGGGTTTTTTCACTAACAAGTCACACTGTGCCAGAAACAATAGCTACTTCTTCTTTGCTATTTTTCTCATAACAATATGTACATGGGTACAGTGTGGAGCCGAGAAACTCTCATGTTGTCTCAGTCTACTTGTTGTAGGAGACAACCGACCAACTCTGAGGAGGTTCTGTAGAAGGGCTTTGGGACGCTCTGGAGCACAGCTGGGAATCAGTGCAGCTTGAGCTGGAGCTGGGGGAGGAGAGAGCTCTGACCGTCTGCCCCCATTATCATCATTCGTCACATGATCGCCATAACGGCCAAGCCTGCTTATCACAGTGGCAAGACAAGCGTTCCGTGGAAAAGCATTTATTATAACTAAGTTCAAAAGCAGTTGAATTATGATTTATTCTATTTCTTATTCTATTTCTATATTGTATCTATGTCTATAGTAGAGTCACTCAGGTGATATTACAGTATCCTGAGTACAAACATTATAATAATGTGTATCTTGCTCTAAAGATTCACATTCTATGATCATCTGATGACTCTCTGGACCCTCACTAAACCCATCCCTCACTAAAGTGGGATGGTATTCCCAAAATCCTCAGCAGTATCGCATGACCACCTCCACTTATCTGAGATCTTTTCATTGTTCCTAATCACCTGAAAATTAATCACATCAGTTTCTCCTTCGTGCTCATTAGACAGAGTATTTAAATACAGCGTTGGTTAAGCTTGTTGCAGAGTATGGCTTTATCTGTGTGTGCAGTGCTTTTCTATTGTTTTCTGCTTGCCTGGGTTTGGATCTTTTTGCCTATTTCTTTATTTCTCTGTTTGGATTTCCACTTTGGATCTGTTTGGATTTTTGGCTTGACTTCAGACTGCTCTGTTCATGGTTTTGGTTTGCCCCCTATAGGATATTGAACAGTTTTTTTAAAATATATATTTAATATATATTATATTATATATTAGTTTAATTAAACTTGTGTTGCTCAAGTTATCTGCTGACATCATGACATGTTAATCTTTCTCAAATGTACTTTTTAATCCTCCTGACATGTTCACTTCCTGCCCCTTACTTGAGTGTCCCCGGTCAAAATTGACTGGTCTGTTCGCAATCACACAGCTCCAGGGACCTGGAGGTTGTGGGTTCGAGTCCCGCTCCGGGTAACTGTTTGTGTGGAGTGTGGTGTGTTCTCCCTGTGTCTGCGTGTGTTTCAACCTGTGAATGTTTGTGTGTCAACCTGTGAAGGACTGGCGCCCCCTCCAGGGTGTGTTCCTGGCTTGCGCCCAGTGATTCCGGGTTGACTCCGGACCCACCGTGACCCTGAACTGGATAAGGGTTACAGACAATGTATCAATGAACATGTAAGGTAAAAAATAAATTGAAAATCAAAGACCAAACTCAACATGAAGATTTTTGGGCATGCAAATTCACACACGAGTGGCCTTTGACACTCGGGTCAGACTAGGCACCACATTTGTAGCATCTCAGAGCACTTCCTTTTCTGCCCATGTCCTTGTTGGGGGAGAGCAGCGAAGGCAGCGGCTGGGGCTGGGGCTTGCACACTCCTAACCAGACTGGCAGAGATTAGGAATTTGATGATATAATAAAAACAGATAGAAGGTAAATGCTAGTTGTTGTGGAAAATATTTTATTATTTAAGCCTGATATTTGTATAACTAAGTAGAAGCTCAAACTGTTGCCAAAGTTGTGTGTAGTTCATAATCATAAGCAGGTGGGAACTTCTCATTCAGATAATGGCAAAGAGTTTGTGGATAAAACAGTGAAATTAGCAAAAAAAATTGGGAATTAAACAGTGCCTGGGTCCAGTACACCATCCGCAAAGCCAAGGGATTTGTGAACAAATGAATGGTGTTTTCGAAAAACAGATGTTGCTATTTGTATCTGATATTTTTGCAAAAGATACTGGTTGTTGTTTCTTTCTTCCAGAATGAAAGGGGGGAAGAACACTGTAAGGGTGAAGGGTTTTTCGAGGTTCCGGTGTACTACAGGGATCCAAAAATTAAAACTAAAGGACTTTGAATCAGAACTGTGGAAACTTGATCAGATTCAATGTCTTCAACATTACATCCAAAGGCAATACTGCTGAAGGACTGTGGAGTGACAATTTGATGTGTTTCTTAATATTGAATTGTTTTGTTAATTGATCATTTTTTGGATATTGATAGAAGTTTGGATGAGTGATATTTAAATGTAACAACTGTATACAATGTTGATTTATAGACTGATGCAATTTAAGCTGTGTAAATGTATTAGAATCTCAGATGTTTTGTTTTTTCTTGGTGATAGGGATATGGGCTGTGTCAGGTAGGGACAGGTCCATTGGAAGGTCCGATGGGTCGACCAGCCTGAATTTGGACATTAGTTTGATTTTATTCTCTGAGGTTTCTATATACATTTACTTAAGTCCCTACACATATAGTAATTTAAATTGGACAGGAGTACTTTTAAGTGATCGCTTGGCAACAGGATTGTGAGAGATTTTTTCCTGTCTAGAATGTTTGAAGGATATTTCAAGAAAGATGGCTGCCTGGCAGGTTTTTTCGCTCTCACACTCCGCAAAAACCTATAATATTGTGTAGGGTTTAATATTAAATTACTACAACCATGTACATTATTCTTGACAACGTATGCTATTCTAAAATTTCCGAGACTAATATATATATATATATATATAATTTAATGTCTTACATAGGCATATGTTATTAAGTGGGTGCAGTGCATAGGATGACCCATTGTTCTTAAATTTTTACCTACATAGGGGTTTTGTCTCTGTGTGAATGGGATGTTGGGTAGCAAGACAAGATGTCCTTACAAGATAACTCTTTAACAGGACAGAAAGTGAAGTAAACATAAGCCATAGTATTCACCATATGTTGACACTGACCAACCTATATAAACTAAACCCGCATGAAGGTAATATCAGAAGATATTGTCTAACTTCTCAGCAAGCTGTCTATAGGGGCTTGTTAAGATGCTGTTCTTTTCATTGTAATAAATCTGATTATTTTGCAATGAAAGAATGGTGTCGGTGTAGAAGTCTTTTTCAGCATCTTCTTCACAATACTGAAAATAAACTACATATTCACATCAGAAAACGTCCACACACACACTAACGTCACCAGAAATGTTTAGAAATGTGTGTGTGTGTGTGAGTCAGTCATCATGAAGAGCTCATGTAGGAGTGATGTAGCCTCTAAACAGTGTCCTACAGTAAAGAGTTCCCCACTGTTCTCCTACATCACTCATAAACCCAACACTAACAGCCTACACCCTCACCACCGCAGCAGTTCACACACATCACATTCACCACTTCACCTCCTCTCTAGGACTGTTTTATCTTTCAGTTTTTAAAAAAACACAATGTTGACGTGTGGAATTAGTTCATCCCTATCTTCCTATAAGAACCCTGTCAGTTTTACAGTGTTTTACATCTGTTTCTAAAACTCATCATTAACTTAAACATTTCTTTAAAACTGCTTTTATTCACAGTGTCACTTTGTGGAGGTCAGTGGAACAGTGTGTCTTTGAACAGAGAGAAAGCAGCTGTGAACACATGAAATGTGTGTGGTATTTTCACACAGATGCAGGTAGCCCATGCCATAGACACTGATGTCTCCCCCATACTGCTGTGAGTGGATTAGACACAGCAGTGCTGCTAGAGTTTTTAAACCCTCAGTGTCACTGCTGGACTGAGACTAGTCCACCAACCAGAGACATCCAGACAACAGTGTCCTCTGTGTGTGTATTTGTGTAAGAATATTCCCCAGTGAATGTGGAGAGACACGTCCCAAGACTCTGTCAGGAACTGACCTTGGAGAACATGTCCACCTTATGGAAGGTTCTCCATCTCAAAGAAACTCCACAACTGAGTTCCTTGGACACGACATTAGGGATCAGTGGAGATCTTCCCAGCGCCTGAAGGTACATTACAACTGGAAACAATCAGCAAACTGCTCCTGGCCCTGGATCAGGGAAGAGTTTCAGAGTTCAGGATCAGAACCCTTGAAGAGAAACACTGCCCCTAATGGTAAAGTCACTAGTGAACATTACTGGTGAATATGAAGGGGTTCAGTCAGTGTAGGAACATGAAGGTCCAGTGTTTACTGTGTGTTCAGAGAAGGTGAACTTGGACAGTGATCTGTCTGAAAGGGAGGATGAGGCCAAATATTACATTCTCCTTAAAAGATGGCAGCTCAGGGTCAGAGAGGATGCACAGTGGGGTGTGTGGGAATCTGAAGACAGGGAAGACACCACCAACAAAAGTACTCCGAGTGCCATTTACTAAAAATGTAAGACACAGTTAACACTGCTTTAATCAGGAGGTTAAACCAAGCTCAGGGTGGACACTGGACACTGCCAAAGGAAAGAAACAAATAAAACCACTTACCCACTGAACAAACAAATCTCTCCTCACTAAAGGTACACAGTAGCACTCGCCCTTTACCTAGTGTGTCTCTACAGAAGTGATCTACCATCTTTATGAGAAGCCCCTTTTCTCGCCTGTCCACACTGAGCTGGAAGAGGTGGGAGCAATAAAACAACAGGAGGTGTAGTGTTAGCAAAACTAAGACTAAAAACTCTTAAAACAACTCAAAACTGTCCTCTGAACGCTTCACAGCAACATTAACATTTTAGCAGCAACAACCTTAGAGCTTTAGCCACAAACAGCACTTTAGTCTCAACATTAATGTGTGAACAGCCACAACAAACACATCCCTCCCATCTCCCCAGTCAACCCCCACTTCTGGCTGCCTGACGCTGCTTATGAAGAGAAAGTCCTGCCTCCAGTCCTCAAGCAGCGTTTCCCATTGGTGGAGCAGGAGAAAACATCACACGCAGGGAACACTTCCATTGGTGGAGACCACTCCCACCTGCAGCAGGAGAGATTAGAGGAGTAAAAAAGTAAAGAAAAGAAGGAGAAACAGACGTGTGTCTGTCACCAAACACAGAACAACAACAGATTCCACCTTAGTCTCCCTCAACATCCAGAGTTACCAGTGAGGTCCCTACTTTACTAATCCCACAGTTCTATTCATCCCCTCCTCACTCTTTACTACCACTACCATGTTGTACTCATTAACATCTCCTCACAGCAATAAACACACCACTGGAATGTGTCGTCTCTTCACGTTTTCCACCATAGATCTGAGTAAATCCTGCTGTAATAGCTCTCACTCTTCAGTCCCTTTTTAACAGCATCTCTTTTCTAAAGCACACAGATTATTCACACCATACACTCCACTCCTTCTTCCATCTGGAGTCATTTTAAATGGCAGTTAATGACAGATTCTCCCCAGTGTTGGCTGTAGACTGTTCCCAGCCCCAACTACAGGTCTCCTCTGTGTCAGGAGAGATATAAACCTGAAAGACTGGGAGAAAAATGTCCTTCCTCTGAGCTCCATGAAGACTCTGCATCAGGAATGACGAGCATCATCAGGACAAAACTCCTCCCTCTGTGCTCACAAGTTTTATATTTTAAATATTTTATATTTATTATTTTATATATATTTTTTATATTTGTGAGTGGACATGGCAGTGAGAGGACACTGCAGTGGGTGGACATGGTAGTGAGAGGGCACTGCACTGAGTGGACATGGTAGTGAGAGGGCACTGCAGTGGGTGGACATGGTAATGAGAGGGCACTGCAGTGAGTGGACATGGTAATGAGAGGACACTGCAGTGAGTGGACACAGCAGTGAATGGACATGGTAGTGAAAGGACACTGCAGTGAGTGGACATGGTAGTGAGAGGACACAGAAGTGAGTGGACATGGCAGTGAGAGGACACAGCAGTGGGTGGATATGGCAGTGAGAGGGCACTGCAGTGGGCGGACATGGCAGTGAGAGGGCACTGCAGTGAGTGGACATGGCAGTAAGGAAAAATAAAACACAAAGGTTTTGGAAACCGTAGCCGGTCTTGTGTGTTGTTCTTTGTGAGAAAAGACAGTGGTCTTGCCTCTTTCCTGTGAGATATACCTCAGTAAATATCCTCCTGTAACAGCTGAACTAAATCTGGGGTTAAACAGAGTCACTTTAACTGCAACAGGTGTGAATTGACTGCTAGTGAACAGGAGTCTGAATTTGATTGGTTCATTCTGAACACATCTCGAGTTATAAGAGGGTGTTCACACTCACACAACCACATCATTTTAGTTTTGTGTTTTTATTTTCCTCTAAATGAGTTCAGTGTGTTTTTCACACTAAAGAGGCACATTAAAGGTGTAAATAAATCTGAAATGTAGTGTGTAGACTTTTATATCCACTGCAGTTAAAGTGATAAAACCCTGGTAAAGGGTTCAAATAAGCCCAGTTAGAAATAACAGGACACTTCCAGGTTCCAACTCTAGACTCAGTTCTTAAATGGTTAATAAGGTAGAAGAGCTGAGAAATAAAGACAGAAACAGTCCTGATTCACTGTGTTCCACTGTTCCCTGAGAACACACTAAGGTTCTGCTATAAGCTGATTCAGACAGGTAGGTCAGGAGAGAGCTCTGATTGGTCCAGTAACACATGACTCCGCCCCTTTACCTGTAAACAACCTGCAGCTCTTCCTGCTGAGCAGGTGTAATCCAGTCCAAACCGGATTTTAAAGAGAAAGTAAATGTGCCGCAGTGGAGTGTGTGGAGGGATGAACCAGAGAAAACACACAGAGGCAGGTACTGCATTTTAACTTAATGACTGGATGATTATTCTGTGTGTGTGTGTGTGTGAAGGTCAGAACCAGAGAAAACACACTGAGGAAAATACTGCAATTTAATTTAATGACTTGAGGATTACAAATGTGTGTATGTGTGTAAAGATCAGAACTCAAATGTTTAAAACAGAAATATTAACAGAATTATTAAAACATTTTCAGACTGGATAAAGTTGATCCAGAGTTCTCTGTGGCCCTCTGCTGGACAAATTATATTTAACATCATTTAGGTGTTGTACTGACTCACTATTTTTATAAAAATAAATGATACTCATGAGAAATGTTGCTGGCAGATGTAAATAAAGGCAACACACACTCCACCAACAAAGCAGTAAAACATTTTGTTCAGTGCTGTTTTGTAAAAAATGTCACGAGAATCAATGATACACTGCTGAGAGAGAGAGAGAGAGAGAGTGATTTAAAGACTCTTTATGCTGTGTTTGATAGACTGCACCAAGCTTCTTTGACTTTAAATCTGGCTAACTGTGAGTTTGGTAAGGCTACAGTTACTTACCTAGGGAAGCAGGTTGGTCAAGGCCAAGTTCATCCTGTTGCTGCAAAAGTGCAGGTAATTATTGATTTTCCTGCACCGTGTACAAAACGGGAGTTAAGACTTTTTTGTTGGTATGGCAGGATATTACCGTGGGTTCTGCAGGAACTTTTCTGATGTTGTTTTACCTCTAACTAATTTACTACATGCCTCTTGTGAATTCGTTTGGTCTAATGACTGCCAACATGCTTTTGAATCTGTAAAAACATTGCTCTGTAATGCTCCTGTGCTCTCTGCTCCAGATTTTACACGGCCATTCAAGCTGGATGTGGATGCTAGTGCAACTGGTGCTGTTCTTCTGCAAGAGGATTTAAGTGGTATCAACCATCCAGTGTGCTATTATTCCAAAAAGTTTTTAAAACATCAGCTTAACTACAGCACTATAGAAAAGGAGGCATTGGCATTGTTGTTGGCATTACAAAATTTTGAGGTCTGTGTTGGATCTAATTCATGGCCCCTTGTTGTGTACACTGATCATAATCCGTTGATTTTTCTCTCTCGAATGAAAAACTCAAATCAACGAATTATGAGGTGGGCACTTATGGTTCAGGAATTCAATCTGGAGATTTGTTATAAAAAGGGTCAGAGAATGTATTAGCTGATGCTCTTTCTCGTGTTTATATTTTTTAAAATAACATGGTATGTTAAATTTTGGTGGTGGGGTGTTACATCCCGTGTTATTTTGGAGTGTTTGTTTTTCTTTCTCTTTGTTGGAGATTTTAGGTGAATGCTCTTGGGGCTGATTTGCTGCCTGTTGCTCCACCCACATGCTTCACTTCTGATTGGCTGGCTCTGATGGCGGGAGATTTAAAAAGGACCCTTGTCCTGGAGTTGGGGAGCTGCTCCTTTTCTTCTATCCAAGCCGATGCTTTGCTTCAGCGGGCTGCCCAACAGTGTCAGACCAAAGTTCTTTTGATGTTGTATTTTAAACAGGATTTGTAAGGGAGACTTGCCATTTTGTTTATGCTTTTGGGCCCTGTTTTTTGGTGAGAGTAGACAGGGCAGCTATTTGTATTTTCTTTTCTGTAAGTTTAGTTAGTGAAGTTGGTTTATTGATAGTTATTGTTTGTTATTTTGTCCTGTGGTCCCCTGAAGCTTTATCCTGTTTTCTAAGAAGCTTTTAAAGCTGTCATGAGGCAATATTGAATGCTAAAAACAATAAATTATTACCTTTAGTATCTGTTTCTTTCTTTTGGTGACTTTATTTAAGAGTTACTTTTGTCTGAGGCTGAGTTTTTTTTATAAATAATTTATAAACTTTTATTATGTCCAACCCCTAGTGGACGTAATACACAATTTATGTCACTTATACTATTTCCTGCATTAGATTATTGCAATGCATGGTTTTCCAGGGCCGCACAGTGACGCAGTAAGTAGTGTCGCTGTCACACAGCTCCAGCTCCCGGGGTTGTCGGTTCGAGCCCCACTACGGGTGACTGTCTGAGGAGTTTGGTGTGTTCTTGCTGTGTCTGGGTGGATTTCCTCCCAAAAACATACATTTGTAGGTGGATTGGCGACTCAGAATTGTCCATAGGTGTGAGTATGTAAGTGTATGTGCGAGTGTGTGTGTTGCCCTGTAAAGGACTGGCGCCCCCTCCAGGGTGTTATCCCGTCTTGTGACCAGTAATTCAAGGTAGGCCACGGACACACCCCTGAATTAGAAAAGTGGATACAGACAATGAATGAATGAATGGTTTTCCTGCCTTTGCCTGTATTACTTTTACTTTTTACAGATTCATTGATATGCTATTTCTCACTGACATCACTGATTGATTGCTGGCAGAGACACAACATGAGAGGTGTTGTTTTGTACTCTTTTAAAAGAAAAAAGACTGTATTTATAAAACAAATTTGTAACCAGAATTGCAAAGTTTTAATGTAAAAGGACACATGAATATAAAATTAATAAGATTTTCAGTAAAATTACAAAGAAAAAAAGTTATGAACGTAAAGCTTTAAATAACTAATGCAATGTTTAAAGTTTACATTTGTTTATAATTTAAGAAAGCAGAAAAAAAACTATATAAATATACAATAAATACAATAATTTAAACACCCAAAATCACACAAGCTCCACCACAAAATAAACCCAAACACAATAATAAACTGCTTGTTCCCCAACACCTGCACAGCTGTTTGTGAAGGTAACACTTCCATTTCAGGTCAATCTCACAGCTACCATTTGGCCCTCAATCACAGGACGTTTTGTACTGAGACTGAGATGCTCATGTTCCAGTGTGAGCTCCATATCTTCAGTTCTCTCCACTGTTTTGAGGAAACCCTCACCCTTTAAGACCCTGGGGGACACCTCGGTGATGACATACACAAAAGCAGTGTGCACTTCAGAGGACGGTTCTGTTATGGCAATAGTCTAAGTGCAACCAGGAAGGAAGACCGATTCTCAGGCCCAAGGAGAGATCAGAGGAATAAAGACACAGAGTCACGTATATTGCATTATATTATTATATTGCATTTTCCCATTACATTCCTCCCTTTTTGTGATTAATTAAACATGTTATATGGAACAACGTAATCATAAATCAACGTAAAGGAACAATAATGCAAACAATAACATCATCCTCAGACTAGCTAGGTATCATGCATTGAAAAATGAGCATAATATGAGCAAAAGTAAAATAAAATGGTAAAACAATTGAGTGATTAAATGAGTGAGTGTTAAAGAAATATTGATGAAATGTATAAAATGATTAAATGATTTACTCATCCTCCTCAGTAGAATCATGGTCCAAGGAGGCATAAATTGGCTGAGGCATTTCAAGGAGCAACTCGTCCAGAGGATTACATGTCCACTTCTTCACTAACCATAGTGAAGGTGACATAACACTCAATAGTTTTGGTGATCAGACTTCTAACACAGGGAATAATGCAGCGTCTGATTACTGCCAGCACTAATAATTAAATTATTACCATGATAGTTAATTTCAACACCAATGCTCCCCATTTGCCAAAACATGAATCAAACCATGCCATCCAGTCATTTATACTCAAAAATTCATGAAACTCAGCAGTGAAAGCTGTCAGTTCTTCCATAATTGTTAGAGATGGGGTTTTGTGATTCGTTTTCCTAGGGAGCTGTGCCAGTGGAAAAGCAACAAATTTTAAGCGAGCGAGACGTGTAGAGCCAGACCCCTGCAATGGAAAAGCACAGAACTACATACAAAACACCTGAGGTTTATTATTGTGATGCTTCGCTGACTGGTAATAGAGCCTCTGTCATTGCTATGCAGGTGCTACTCTTAGAATATCATGAAAAAGTGTATTCATTACAGTAATTCCATTCAAAAAGTGAAACTTTTATATTATACTCACACACAGACTGATATATTTCAAGTGTTTATTTCTTTTAATTTGATGATTATAACTGACAACTAATGAAAACCCCAAATTCAGTATCTCAGAATATTAGAAAATTGTGAAAAGGTTCAATATTGAAGACACCTGGTGCCACACTCTAATCAGCTAATTAACTCAAAACATCTGCAAAGTCCTTTAAATGGTTTCTCAGTCTAGTTCCGTAGGGTACACAATCATGGGGAAGACTGCTGACTTGACAGTTGTCCTAAAGACGACCACTGACACCTTACACAAGCAGGGCAAGACACAAAAGATCATTGTGTAAAGAGGCTGGCTGTTCACAGAGCTCTGTGTCCAAGCTCATTAATAGAGAGGTGAAGGGAAGATGTGGTAGAAAAAAATGTACAAGCAATAGGGATAACCACACTCTGGAGAGGACTGTGAAACAAAACCCATTCAAAAATGTGGGGGAGATTCACAAAGACTGGACTGCAGCTGGAGTCAGTTCTTCAAGAACCACCACGCACAGACGTATGCATGACATGGGTTTCATGGGTCGCGTTCCTTGTGTTGAGCCACTCTTGAACAAGAGACAGTGTCAGAAGCATCTCGTCTGGGCTAAAGACAAAAAGGACTGGACTGTTGCTGAGTGGTCCAAAGTTATGTTCTCTGATGAAAGTAAATTTTGCATTTCCTTTGGAAATCAAGGTCCCAGAGTCTGGTGGAAGAGAGGAGAGGCACAGAATCCACACTGCTTGAGACCCTGTGTAAAGTTTCCACAGTCAGTGATGGTTTGGGGAGCCATATCATCTGCTGGTGTTGGTCCACTGTGCTTCCTGAGTTCCAAGGTCATCTACCAGGAAGTTTTAGAGCACTTCATTCTTCCTGCTGCTGACCAACTTTATGGAGATGCAGATTTCATTTTCTAACAAGACTTGACACCTGCACACAGTGCCAAATCTACCAGAACCTGGTTTAAGGACCATGATATCCCTGTTCTTAATTGGCGAGAAAACTCGCCTGACCTTGGTATTGTGAAGAGGAAGATTCAATACGCCAGACCCAACAATGCAGAAGAGATGAAGGCCACTATCAGAGCAACCTGGGGTTACTTAACACCTGAGCAGTGCCACAGACTGATCAACTCCATGCCACGCTGCATTGCTGCAGTAATTCAGGCAAAAGGAACCCCAACTAAGTATTGAGTGCTGTACATGTTCATACTTTGCAGTTGGCCAACATTTCTAAAAATCCTTCTTTTGTATTAGACTTAAGTAATATTCTAATATTCTGAGATACTGAATCTGGGGTTTTCATTAGTTGTCAGTTATAATCATCAAATTAAAAGAAATAAACACTTGAAATATATATCAGTCTGTGTGTAATAAATGAATATAAGTTTCACTTTTTGAATGGAATTACTGAAATAAATCAACTTTTTCATGATATTCTAATTTTATGACCAGCATCTGTATGTGCAAATAATGATGAGTCTGTAAATTTCTGAGTTTTCCAGCATTACAGAGGTGTCATATATGCGTTTAAACATAGGTGGCACTATAGAGACAATGAGACAGGCATATCCTGAATTGTCCTAACTCCAGCAGACCTGCTTTATGATAAAACTCAGTGATATTTGATTGGAGATGAGATCAATGACCAACTAGACAACTTACAACATCTATTTATGCCAAAGCTGTTATATGGTTCTGTGGAGTGTTTTTCAGGTGAAGAACCTCCCACTGTGGTTCTGTTTGTCTTTAATAAATTCAAACATATGCCAATATTGTACACAACATCTGATACTGAATAAACTTAAGATTATGACGCATGTCCAAATAATTTTAACACTTATATCTGGTATTTTAAGGTGCACTCACATTTTGTGAAATTTACCTTGAAAATCATTGATCAATGAAAAAAAAAAAACAATTTTAGTCTATTTTTACTTTAGTACATCGTTTGAACACAGCAGCAGTCCTTCACATTGTGTGAAAGTTTCATAATCAATGGACAAATTGAAATGCTCCAAAATGACTTGGAATATAATCTGTATTACATTGAATTCCATTGAATGTTAAAAGAGTTTTCTGCGTCAATATTTTAAATACTCTGTCTAATGAGCATGAAGGAGAAACAGGGGTGATTGATATGGAGATTTGGAACAGTGAAAAGATCTCAGATAAGTGGAGGTGGTCATGTGATACTGCCAAGGATTCTGGGAATACCATCCTTCATGTTCATTTTCAGTGAAAGTCCAGAGAGTCATCAGCTGATCATAGGATGGGAATCTTTCAAGCAAGATACACATTATTATAATATTTGTACTCAGGACACTGTAATATCACCTGAGTGACTCTACTATAGACATAGATACAATATGAAAATAGACCAAATCATTATAATTCGACTGGTTTTGAACTTAGTTATAATAAATGCTTTTCCACGGCACACTTGTCTTGCTGCAGTGATTAGCAGGCATGTCCTTCATTGCGATCAGAATGAGGAAAACAGTCTGTTGGATGTATGCTGAGGTCCTGTTAGCACAGCCCCGTGACTCCCGTGCTCCGTGAGACTAATAGCTCCATCAACACTGATCTCTCCCCTTCCAAGGGTATACAGTCCAGCCCCAGAAATAGGGAGGAATGGTGATGATGTGGGGCAGACGGGTAGTAGAAGCTCAATACGTTGTATTGAGTTGTATTGTCTCTATTTGGAGCACAGTGAAACACAACAATGAATGAGAGGATAAATAGGACCTGTAATAATTAATTCTGGGGTCACATCTTGAAAATGAAAATAGAAGTTCCATAAACAGTCCGTGGCACCTGGTATCACACATTTCAATCATCTCCAAATTCGCAAGCACTACACAATTCAGCTTTAAGGATATTTTTTACATTGAATTTGACCCAATACAATAATTAAATCCCAATCTCTGAAGGTAATCCCTCACTCAGTGACAGTGCTAACCTTTCTGGTTCTGGGTGAACGCATTGATGTTTCCGGACAGACTTCTGATGACTAAAACTCTTCCCACACTCTGAACAGTGATACGGTTTCTCTCCTGTGTGAATGCGCTGGTGTCTTTGGAGAGTACCCTGTTCGGTAAAACTCTTCCGACACTTTGAACAGTGATACGGTTTCTCTCCTGTGTGAATGTGCTGGTGTGTTTTGAGATTACTCTGTACAGTAAAACTCTTCCCACACTCTGAACAGTGATACGGTTTCTCTCCTGTGTGAATGCGCTGGTGTCTTTGGAGACTACCCTGTACAGTAAAACTCTTCCCACACTCTGAACAGTTATACGGTTTCTCTCCTGTGTGAATGTGCTGGTGTGTTTGGAGACTGCGCTGTATAGTAAAACTCTTCCCACACTCTGAACAGTGATACGGTTTCTCTCCTGTGTGAATGCGCTGGTGTGTTTGGAGACTGCGCTCTACAGTAAAACTCTTCCCACACTCTGAACAGTGATACGGTTTCTCTCCTGTGTGAATGTGCTGGTGTGTTTGGAGACTGCGCTGTACAGTAAAACTTTTCCCACACTCTGTACAGTGATACGGTTTCTCTCCTGTGTGAATGCGCTGGTGTTTTTGGAGATTACCCTGTTCAGTAAATCTCTTCCCACACTCTGAACAGTGATACGGTTTCTCTCCTGTGTGAATGCGCTGGTGTTTTTGGAGATGACCCTGTACAGTAAAACTTTTCCCACACTCTGAACAGTAATAAGGTTTCTCTCCTGTGTGAATACGCTGGTGTGTTTGGAGATGACCATGTGCAGTAAAACTCTTCCCACACTCTGAACAGTAATAAGGTTTCTCTCCTGTGTGAATGCATTGGTGTTTTTTGAGACTACCCTGTTGAGTAAAACTCATCCCACACTCTGAACAGTGATACGGTTTCTCTCCTGTGTGAATGCGCTGGTGTCTTTGGAGATGACTCTGTTGAGTAAAACTCATCCCACACTCTGAACAGTGATACGGTTTCTCTCCTGTGTGAATGCGCTGGTGTTTTTGGAGACTACCCTGTTGAGTAAAACTCTTCCCACACTCTGAACAGTGATACGGTTTCTCTCCTGTGTGAATGCGCTGGTGTGTTTTGAGACTACTTTGTTGAGTAAAAGTGTTCCCACACTCTCCACAGTCATAAGTTTTCTGTTTGTTTTCAAGAGATTTCCTGTTGGATGTGTGAGTGTGGGGATTATCCAAGGATGCTTCCTGAGAACTGGAGCTTCTGTCCTCCATATCATCACATTTAATCACTCCTGATCTCAACATTGTGTTATATTCCACTTGGAAATGTTTCTTGATGCACCAGTGGAAAAACTCTGGAACTTTCTTGAACAAAAGGAGCCAGAGAATGTATCCAAAGAGATGGTCTTCTGTCCTGGAAGACAATAAAGAAACAAAGATAAATTAGTTAAATTCTCTCTCCCCTGGCTCTCTGTTGGAGACCAACATTCTGCTGAATTTATAGTCAGTTCCACCTTAAGTACTGCTACTGAAACAGCAAAAAATAAATTAGTGTTGACAATTCATGGTGCAGGAATAAAGCAACATATGTACAAATCAATAAAATTATTAATTGTACATTTTACCATGATTACGATTAATGAATGATTATTTTGTCTTTGTATTTTTGACCCTCATAGTTCATTGATGAGGATTGTGCTGTAAATATGCTCCAGTATTAAATATGGGATTTTTTTTCTAATGTCACTTGGAGCTTGTTTACATTTAACGTTATTTTGTTCAGTGTCTTCTTAATTATACTCAAAACACAGCACCTCCAAAACCAGACACTAGTTGCTCGAGTCACTTGGTCTGATTTTGAATTTAGGTTGCAATGTTTGAGATAAGGTTTTTTTTATTATTGTACTTTAATTTTTTTTTTACACAAACATGAGGATTAATAGAGCGGCACGGTGGTGCAGCAGGTAGTGTCACAGTCACACAGCTCCTGGGTTCCAATGTTTGAGATAAGGTACACTTTGAAAGATGAGGATGAGATCTGAGCTCATGAGAAACATACAACCGTGTAGCTTAGTCTGTCGGCTTTCCAATGACACGTCAATCAAGTCTGTAGACCAGTCGGGCAGAGTTATGGCGATGCACACACAAGGAGGGAGGGACCAACACAGACCCATATTTCAGCACAACGCATTAGTTTTCAGTGACTAACAGACCCAGACGCTGTGAGAGATGACTCAAATGGTTTTATTTGGCAGCCTCAAGTTCAACAAACAATGGCCAAGACAATAAATATGTTTTCAAGCTTAGATTCCTTTTGCTAGATACATTTCCCCCACTGATGCCATTTAAATACAGGAAGGGGTGTAGGAAGTTGCCTAGCTCTACAGCCAATCAAGGTGAAACTCCCAACTCCCAACGTCTCTGGCATTTAAATGGACAACACTGGTTTAGAAACACATTTAAACACCAGAAATAAACTAGGTGAATCGGAAAAAATACACCATAAAGTTTTTTCCTGTTTGGTGAGGGTAAAAGGCCACTAGGAGTGGTACATGAGACTAGTTTCTACATTGTAAGATATTGATTTAGGTCCAGACAAATACGCTGCATTTCTGCACTAAAGCATTAATTTTCCTTATGGTGAGCTTGGGGTCTTTAGAGACTTGAAGAGGCCACCTGCTCACTGTCTACTCCAGCGAATAAATTCAAAGCAGTAGGAGGTATCAACTTCAAAGAAAAGCATACGTTTTAGAATTTTTTTTTTTTCAGATTTTGATTACTTAAGATAAATTTCAATACCTCTAAATGGATATTCTTACAAATTTTAATTTTTTTTGTAAAATTCAATCATGATACTGCCTCTAGTTTATTCACTGCCTGAACAGGAAGCTTCCAGATTTGGGTATGTAATTTCAGGCAGAAAATGGAAAAAAAAAAAAGGCCTTGATTTTTTATAAGGGGTTAAATTACTATTGAATTGTTAACTCAAGGTAAGTTGATAGCCAGTAATCTAAATAAATGTAGCTGTTAGAATAGTTAATCATTAGCCAGGTATGTGCAGCTATGCTTGAATATAAACATTTACGTAAATGTAAACATTTTCACGCAGTGGACAACACATAGGGAATAGGAAGGCTTTTGAGACTGAGCATGTATTTTGCCCAGCTTTCTTCAGAATACACTTTTATACAAAGCAAAACCACTCAACTTTGTCATTTAACTTGTTTTGTGTTTTTATTTGTTTTAAGTAGGATAACTTAACAGAGAAGTGTGAACATTCTAGTTCTCTTTATTAAGTACATATAAAGTCGAATATATATTTTAGATACCATGTTGAGGAACACTTATGTAACTTAGAAGTTAAAAGACAGAATGTGATAATAATACTACTGATTAGAATAAACAATTTGCACAAAACATAGTGCTTCATAGCTGTAAAATGTGTGATGGCACAAGTACATATACATTTGAAGCAAAACAACAAGTAATGGAGAAGGTTCTATGATAAGCACAGCTTTGTACAATTTGTTTGTGTTTTAGAGTCTTGCTGGGTCATGCACCCCAAGGGGGCATCTAAGGTCTTTGAAGAGTGTATTGGGGAAACCTTAAAATATGCACCGAACAGGGGAACAAGGGTAAGTCACATAATTGGTCATCAATAGGCTTTTTTTCTTTTTATTTGTTTAAAGAGACATGTCATACTCCAAGGACGAGGTGTCCAAACATGTTTCAAAGGGGGCCAATCTGGATCATATCAAATTTTTAAGGGCCAGTCTCTCTTTTCATATATATTATTCCTAAAGTATTTATAACAATGTATAAAAAATATGAAAAACAAAAATGTACAAAACAGTTTCAGTTTTTCCTCTAGAATTTTTTTTCAGTAGCAGTGGCAGGCACCCACAACCCCCCAACACCTATGGAGGTTTATTTTGTGCAAAGCCCCTAGGCACCTGTGACAATGAGATTTGTAGTTGTAGAAAAAAGTCACACATGTCTATCAGTAAATTTGAAGTCACTCTAGATGTTGAGATGTAAAAAAGAAAAGATCGCTTGTAAACAATAAAATGATATAATCTACATTCAACACTGCTTTTTCTGAAGTCAGCTTCGACTTATTCTAAAACAAACGTGTACGTCCATTTTCTGACCACAATGAAACTCCTACACATCCTGTCGCAGTTTTTATAGAATATTTAGATTAAACACTGGATTAAATAAATAGGAATATAGGACAAAAGCAGCGAATTGTAAATTAAATTACCACTTCATTACTGTACTTGCTAAAACGTTATATCCATGAAAATGTACACATGCTGCCACTGCCTGAACATAACTGCAATATAAATAGTTGAATTAGAAAGAAATGTACCCAATTTTAATTCTGGCTACATTTCTGTTTTTGCCATGAAACTTATACAGGTATTTTATACTGATCCTATAGGTGTAATGACAAAAACAAACCTTATTTGTGTGTACAGAAAGAGAGTTATCACGGGGTGCTTTTTTAAGGATGTGTAGGAGTTTCATTGTGGTCAGAAAATGGATGTACACGTTTGTTTTAGAATAAGTCGAAGCTGACTTCAGAAAAAGCAGCGGTGCATGTAGATTATATCATTTTATTGTTTACAAGTGATCTTTTCTTTTTTACATCTCAACATCTAGAGTGTTTCTACTGGGGAAAAGGCGATTTATTTTTATTTTGACGGAAATGAACATGATATTTTGCCCGTTTTGTCATAAAACGCCGATTAACCTCCGTTAGGACTAAATATGCCGGGGATGCATCTCGCGGCGGGGGTGCTGAATTCGGCACAACACCGGCATGCGTGATTCAGCCCGAGTGTGGGCCGATACAATTTTGCTAACTGGGGAGATGTAAATATCTTAAACACGTTTATCTTCAGTAAACACGGTATAAACGGGGTGTAAATATCTTAAACACACATTTACCTTCAGTAAAAAAAAACGGTCTTGATTTCTCTCCGACACACAGCTCTCCTGCTTCTCCCTCTCACACACACACACACACCGCTCCACAACACCCGCCCCCTCTCACACGATTGGCTAGAAAATCATAACAGCTGCTCTCCTATTGGGCAGTCCCCACAGAGATAGCGTCCTCAGTCCAGAGCATCATTCCAATAGGTTGGTTTAAGTCACGTGGTTACTCCATACAATGGGCAGGAAAAGGACATGTGTATGGCATGCATTTGGGGCCAAAATCATCTTAATTTTAACACCTGTACACCTAAAAATATAACACATACAGACGAAAAGTATGTGCGTGTTGTTGTATTGAGAGGTGTTTCTTTTATGTCTACAGAACTATTTTTTTCAGTGTACAGCATGTTTTTACATCTGCAGAGGTTTTTTTCTTCATGTACAGATGGCATATTTTTAGGTCTAAAGGGTTTTATTTTGTTTCTTTGTTTGCTTTTGGGTTTTTTATTTGTTTGTTTGCTTTATTTTATTTACCTGTACCTCTACAACATCTTGGCCTTTTCACTAAAGTTGCAACATCTTGACAGTAGATGGCGGTATTTACTTACACATTGAATAATGTTGCCAAGTTAACGTAAGTGTTTTATTAACCTACTGCTTTATTTCTTTATAATCTGTAGGATGATTTACTTTAGTCTGAACATTTTAGATTTGATTATTATGAAAAATGTTGTATGATGAATATATACATTTATAGTATTAAACACCACATTATTGCTTTCAAATGATCAAATTAATCAAATTAATAAAGGCCTGTACTTTGCTTTTCTTGAGGCTTGGGAATGCTGCCCTTACAGTGTCATACATTGGTTCCTTGCCTTTTCTCTTGACTCTCATGTTGCCATTTTTCTTGATAATTTGTTCAATAACATTAACCCAAGGACAGGATGGGATAAGTGTTTGCCTTGCATAAAAAGAACAGGGATATTGAGCTCAGTTGTATCAGCACAGCGCAAAGCCAATTTAAAAGTGATCTCAGTCCATCTTATGTATGGCAAATTTGACCCATTAACTGTTACTAACTTCAGTGCATCAGGTGCTTCTACTGCCTCGGTCACATCTCTTAAAGCTACTCCAGGTATATGACTACTTT
The DNA here is from genome assembly GCF_029633855.1 of Hoplias malabaricus. NCBI lineage: Eukaryota > Metazoa > Chordata > Actinopteri > Characiformes > Erythrinidae > Hoplias > Hoplias malabaricus. Next base: position 720,584 of record NC_089803.1, on the reverse strand, counting down.
TGCAGTACTCATCAATAATGCATATTTGAGAGCCCGTGTCCAACAAAGCCTCACTCATGCACCCTTAAGTAAGTAACATTCCACAAGGCACTGTCTGCCTACCAGTGAAGTTACAGAGGAATGCTGGTTGACATGATATTGTGCTACTTGAATCTCAGTAGGTGAATGTAACTGTGGATGTGACATGTCTCTACACTGCTTGTGATGCCTACCCCAATCTGGCATTTTGTTGAGCAATAATACACAAATTTGCATTTGGAGCATCCGGCATTTATTTTTTTACCTACTGCAACTAGCACATTGGTGAGACACTACAGTATTGGCTTGGAAGTAACCAGCTTTCGTTTAAAGGCATCTCTCGCCATGGTCTGGCCCCCTTGGCTTTGCAACCTGCCAGGAAATTCTCACTGATCCACAGTAATATGAGAACATGGTTCCTCTGCTTCACCCTGTTGGCAGTGAAAGCACTGTCTTGCCTGTGTGGAGCAGGGCTGTCGAGGCCTGGTTGAGAATTGAATCTTATTTACATAGCGTGAGGGCTAAATAGTGTACTGTGATAGGGTAGCAAACTGCGTTGTTAAGGCCAGAGAAGGTGTTTGTAATACTGGAAACTGCTATGGCTTGGCATTGGTTGGGTACTGCTGTAATACAAAACACTGTTGGAAGTGCACACGGTACTGATACGGAATGGGACCCTGCTGTGGCTGGAATACTGGAGGCTGAGACACATAACAAATGAAGGATTCTTCTGAGTGTGGGCAAAGTCAAGTCAGTTTTCCACTCCAAGTAGCTGAAATGGCTGACTCCAACTGAAGTCCTGGTGTGATTCCTCTGATTACTGAATCAATTATTTCCCTCTCTGAATAGCCTCTGTTCAGTCCAGTCTCAATCTGACAAGCAAGACTAGAGAATGATAAACTATCTTTTAGCCAGGTTCACCAATGTGACCAGATATTTTAAAATCTTTATGCCACACTGACTGGATGGTTTGTCTCTGTTCTATGCACTGAGAGTTGACAGGATTAACTCCAGAACGTATTTGTGTTGCATTTGTGACTGCTAGAGGACTGCAGTTGTAATTGGAAGAATCAGCCATTTCACTCTGCTTCTGTCTTAATGATTGCTGTAATGTACTACTTTTTTGTTCAAGTCTCTCTTTTCCACTATTCACTGACTCTTTATCAGCAATATCCATAACAGGGGCAGTCCCCAATTCATTCAACTTATCCTTGATGTTTAAGAGCTCAGCCATGCCACTATTCTCTAAGTCCCCTAATTCCTCCCTTACAAAGTGGTTACTAATCTGTAGTGGAGTATGGATCAAATCAAGAAATGAAAGGTTCTGAGTGAGGAACTCTCCACTCTAATAAGGATTTTGTTTGGAACAGAACCCCACATTCCACAGGATTGTGTGTGTGCGTACAGACTCTGCTCCCCACACACGCACACACCTAAGGCCTGCGTCAAAGGACGCCTGGCTACGGCCCCCAGATAACACCCCAGTTTATGATGCTTTTAGGCAAAAAGGAACATCAAACAAAGTGGGGAATAACTATGATTAACAATTCAGCTTTATGGCTTTGGCACCTAAGTAGCTCGTGGCTGATCTGGCAACCCGTTTGGCTGTTCCTGTACCCGTTTAGAAGCTGTTTTGATCGCTCGGGTTTTCCTGTTTACTCGTTTCCACTGTTATTTCTATATTTATATCTGATTTTATAACCTACTAACCATCCATAGATCTATCTTTTAGATTGTCTCCGCAGGAATATTCATTACAGAGGCACTAAAACTGCCACCGGACCCTGGAGTAACGTTCTTTGTGTAAGTTATTAAAATCAACTAAAAGCGTTAAGTACCTGCAATTCCATGGCTACTACTGGCTGTTTTGCCTGCTCAGAGTGTGGCATGTTTAGTTTAACCCCTTTTTCCACCTCTAGCGATAAAGATAGTGGTTGTGTTTGTACTAAGTGTCAGCTAGTTAGCTCTCTGGTGGATAAAGTGGACCAGCTAGAAGTGCGCATCTGGAGCTTATTATTGTTAAGGGATAAACAGCGAGATTCAGTGTTAGCAACTCCGGGTGCCTTAGGGAGAGTTAGCACCCCCACGACTCCGGCGTTAGAGCCCTCACAGCGGGGTGAATGGGTGACGTCTCGGCGTCATGGCCGGAAAGCTAAGGCTGATGCTAACGCTGAGGCCAAAGCTATCCCACCAGGACACCACGCTCCTCCGATTCGCGTGTCAAACAGGTTTGCCCTGCTCAGCGAAGCACCCGCTGAGGAGCCTGTTAATAGTGCTCTGGTTATAGGAGACTCTATTGTTCGACACGTGAAATTAGTTACTCCTTTAGGGGCACCAGCAGTAACAGTTAGCTGTTTATCGGGAGCCAGAGCGCCGGATATTAGTGGCAACCTTAGACTGTTAGCTAATAGGAGATATTCGAGGGTAGTCATTCATGTAGGGGCCAATGATATTCGTCTGTGGCAGTCTGAGGTAACTAAGGGTAATATTACAGAGGTGATTAAACTGGCCCAGACGATGTCCGATGCCGTAATCTGCTCTGGCCCCATACCAATGCGGCGTGGCGACGAAGCTTACAGCAGACTTTGGGCGTTAAACTGCTGGATGTCCAAGTGGTGTTCCAAAAATCAAGTGGGCTTTATAGACAATTGGTTACGTTTTGAGGGCAAGCCTGGTCTTATAGGTAGGGATGGTATCCACCCCACGCGGGAGGGTGCTGCCTTACTTTCTTGCAGCATAGCACATAGTCTTTTAGTTAGTCAGCAGAGTAGTGTAGATAGCTGCTGACAATCCAGAGCCGGGACCAGGCCGCAGACAGACAGGCTAAACCGACCGTCTGCGAACTGTCTTGAGGCGTCACCCAGGTTCAACTGTATTGAGACTGTGTCCTAATCTATATTAAATCATACACAACACCTAGCAGCAACACCTCAGAACGAAAATTTGGGTTACTCAACATAAGATCACTAAACTCAAAAGCACTCATCGTAAATGATATTATAAGTGATCATAAATTCAATGTTTTCTGTCTCACGGAAACGTGGGTTAGACCAAATGGATATTTAGCACTAAATGAAGCCACCCCCCTAGGCTATAATTATGCACATAGCCCAAGAATATCAGGCAAAGGAGGTGGAGTATGTGTAATTTACCAAAATACCCTAGAAATTAGTCTTAAACAATGTGACAGCTTCTCTTCTTTTGAGGTTCTCTCCACTATTATTACAAATCCGGTCACAAAAAAGGACGCATTTTTATTATGCAACATTTACAGACCACCAGGGCCTTACTTAGAATTTCTGAAAGAATTCAGCGATTTTGCTACAAACCTAGCGGTGTGCAATCATAAAGTTATAATTGTAGGAGATTTCAATATCCATTTTGAGAAGGAAAGTGACCCACTAAAAAAGGCATTTACCTAAATCTTAGACTCTATTGGTATTACTCAAAATGTAACAGGGCCTACACACTACTGCAGCCACACTTTAGACTTAGTTCTGACACTAGGTCTTAACATTGACAAAATTAATATCTTACCACAATCCTCAGCAATCTCCAGCAATCTCCGATCATTACTTAATTTCATATGAGCTACTTTTTAGCCATAATATATGTAGGAACCCTCACTATTGTACAAGGCGTATAATAAAACCATCTACCTCCCTACAATTTATAGAAAACCTACCAGAACTATCGACCCCAGTTCCAACTCCATCAGACCCAATGGACCTAGATGTACTAACTGATTACCTAGAAAATACCTGTCGATCTACTTTAGAAAAGGTATCACCACTTAAACATAAAAGTATAAGACAGAAAAAGCTCGCACCATGGTATAATGATAAGACCCGTACTTTAAAACAAACATTACGAAAACTAGAGCGGAAATGGCGATCAACCAAGCTTGAAGTGTTCCATTCTGCCTGGAAGGACAGCCTTATAGAGTATAGAAATGCCCTCACTAAAGCTCGCTCAGCATATCTGGCCTCGCTGATCTCCCACAATAAAAATAATCTGAGAGCACTGTTTAGTGTGTTTTCTAGAATTACAAAAAATCAAGCAGGTTCTGAACAACTAATTCCAGCAACTCTCACCAGTAAAAATTTTATGGACTTTTTTAATAATAAAACTGAGAATATTAGACAACAAACTCAAGCCACAGGATCAAATCCATCCTGGCTGCCACCCGATGTGAATGATATAAAACATAATATAACTGTAAAAGAAAGACTTGAAACCTTTTACCCACTCCCACAATTAGAACTAGAGAAGATTATCACCTCCGCAAACAGTACAACTTGCACACTTGATGCAATTCCCACAAAGTTGCTAAAAGAAGTACTACCAGCTATTATTGATCCTCTTTTAACTATAGTAAACTCATCCCTTAGTCTGGGCCATGTACCCAAAGCTTTTAAACTAGCAGTTATTAAACCTATGATCAAGAAACCAAATCTTGATGCTAGTACACTGTCTAATTACAGGCCTATTTCTAATTTGCCATTTCTGTCCAAGATCTTAGAAAGAGCTGTGGCCCAACAACTTAGTTCATATCTACATAAGAATCATATATATGAAAAATTCCAATCTGGATTCAGGCAACATCATAGTACAGAGACAGCTCTAGTCAAGATAAGAAATGATCTTCTTCTTGCCTCTGATCAAGGCCACGTATCCCTGTTGGTGCTTCTTGACCTAAGCGCAGCCTTCGGTACAATAGACCACAATATTCTCCTAGAAAGGTTAGAAAACATGGTTGGAATCACAGGGACAGCTCTATTATGGTTCAAATCTTACTTAACGGAACGTTATCAATTCGTAAAAGTAAACAATCTAAATTCAAATTATTCTAAAGTAAGATTTGGAATTCCACAAGGCTCTATTTTAGGACCATTATTATTTACATTATACATGTTACCGCTAGGCACAGTTATAAGAAACCATGACATTTCACTGTTACGCAGACGACGTGCAATTGTATATTTCAGCCAAGCCCGATGACAAACACAGATTAAAGAAAATAGAGGACTGTGTAAAAGACGTGAAAGGCTGGATGTTGCGTAACTGCCTCCTTCTAAACAGCAACAAAACAGAGGTCCTGCTTTTGGGTCCAAAAGTGGCAAGAAATAAATTATCAGATTTAATTTTAAATCTACCTGACTTTCCAGTTAAACCTGGTTCAGCAGCAAAAAATCTTGGTGTCATAATTGACCCGGATTTATCATTTGATCAACACATAGGTAGTATCACTAGGACAGCTTTTTTACATCTTCTCAATATTGCTAAGATTATCCCTTAATATTGCTAGCCTTATCCCTTCAGGACGCAGAAACATTAGTACATGCCTTTATTACTTCAAGGCTTGACTACTGTAACGCACTACTGTCAGGATGCACCAGCAGCAATTTAAGAAAACTTAAATTAGTTCAAAATGCTGCAGCTATTACTAAAACTAGAAAATTTGAACATATCAGCCCAGTTTTATCATCACTTCATTGGCTGCCTGTTAAATTCCACATTGACTACAAAATTTTGTTATTAACATATAAAGCTCTACATGGGCTTGCTCCTGAATATCTTCAAGATACAATTTCCTATTATGAGCCTCCACGTTCACTCAGATCACAGAATACTGGATTTTTAATTGTTCCCAGAATTCAGAAGGCCTCAGCTGGGGGAAGAGCCTTTTCTTATAAAGCCCCCAAACTCTGGAATGATCTTCCAGAAAATGTTCGGGACTCAGACACAGTCGCAATCTTCAAATCTAGGCTAAAAACTCATTTGTTTAGTTTATCTTTTGGTAGCTAATACTCCCCCATAGATAAAGGCGGCAGATCCGGGGGGTCCATGGACACAGGGAATTATAGTAAACTGAGACGCTGGTGCTGTCGTCCCGCCGCTTCTCGCGATCACTCGGGTTTGTTGACGGTGGAGCGGAGGGATGCCAGTGTTTCAGGATGCTCCCGTGTGTGTGTCCTCCTGGTTCTCTCCTTTTAGTTAAAGCTGTCATAGTCAGATCTGCCGGAGTCATTAGCCACACTCTGGAAATTTTCATATTTTCTACTTTACAAACACAAAACAGTTCAAAACTAATTCCATCCCTTTACATTTTTCCGAGTAAACAACTGCCCACCTGTCTGTCTGGACACTGATGGATGACTGTCGAGACCCTCCTCCACACTTCAGACCAGCTGCCCACGCTCCAGCAACCACCAAGTGCCTTGAAGCTGTCCCTACACTGAAGTTCTCATGGACTACTAACTATCATCACCAGTAGATTGACCAGAGGAGGATGGGTCACCCCTTGTGAGCCTTGGTTCCTCCCAAGGTTTCTTCCTCAGCTGGGGGAGTTTTTCCTTGCCACTGTTGCCCCTGGCTTGCTCACTTGAGGGTTTTACATTTGTTTTTACATTTCATGTCAAATCTTTGTCTTACTGGAATTCTGTGAAGCTGCTTTGTGACAACATCAGTTGTGAAAAGCGCTATATAAATACATTTGATTTGATTTATCTCTTGTGGAAATCAACAGATGGCAAACACTGACTGACCTTGGTCTGAACTCCTGTTAACCCATCCGCACAGGACGAACAGCATGGACCAACAGCGGCCCCAAGTGGACGTTTGCGAAACTGTGTTTCGCCCTGCTGACTCCTAAATGCATACCCAGTGCAACGAGTGTTTATGAACATGTTTTATGCAAATATGTATTAATGTCAACCTTTTGTTGTCCTCAGATGAACGTCTACCAACCAATGAAGTGATGTGTATTACTGTTTCAATCATGAAAGAAAGTTTCTGTCTCTGATTAAGAAAACGAAATAGTATCGTCTAGCATAATATTGTAGTGGGATGTAATCATAAAATACCCAAGATATATATACGTAGATGTTTGATATTAATAATCCAGGACACTCATTGTGCTATATCACAAACATGTATAAGTAATTTTTGTGTATACGTGAATCTTTCCTCTCTCTCTCTTTCTCTGAAACGTGAAACAAGTCATGTGAGCCTCAGACCTAGGATCCAATCAAAGGAAGGACACCTCCCAATTGGGCGTGACTGCGCCACCTTTGAAAAGAGAGTGCCCGACTCATTTCTCACTCTCTAACTACCTGCTCTCTCTAACTTCCGGCTCTCTCTAACTTCCGACTCTCTAACTTCCGACTTATGCTCTCAACTCTCTCTCGCTTCCTCTTCGGCCGCTTTCCGGCGACATCCTCACGTTGCGCTCAACCTCTCCAAGCACGACGCTCTTCTTCTCCCTTATGCTGACGAAACCAAGACTCTAAAAGGACCTCACTCAGCTCTTAGGGACGCCTTGCGCCAGCTAGCAGTGTGATATAGAAACTACAAGTAATGTCGAGTAACTCTAAGTAATCTTTTGTTCTTTTTATTGTGTTTATGTTTGATCGCACAATCTAAGTTTATTCTCACGACTGATCAAAGCAGGTGAAACTTATTCGTGGCCAGAGTAAGAAACACCGCCGAGATAGAAGAAAATCGTAAAATAAGTATAAGCCTATTGACTCGATTTTCAGTTCTGGATCTGCAAGAACCAGCGAAACTTTTCGTCCAAAACGTCCATATGGTTGGAACCTCCTACTCAGGACAGTGAGCCAGAGGGAATCCTGTCGTCTGCGTCACCACGCTCTGAGTACGCCCGAGGCGACTCGACCCGCGAGTGACTAACTCCACGCTGACCCAGCCTGAAAACTTCCATGGAAGAACTGCGGGAACTAAGCGGGACTCCATCACTTCCAGAACCTCAAAGAGCCTCTGTACCCGTCGAGTGGTTGAGAATCGATGAAAAGTAAGCTAAAACTACGCACTTCCAGAGCTGAAAATTGAATTAAGTCTCTTGATAAATTTATACGTTAATTAAATCTCAGTTAGCAACACATTAGTCACAAGTCATATCGCCTAGCTTATCTTTAAATTCGTGAGATTTTGAGATTATGCTATGTTAAGTAAATATTCTTTTTCTTTTTAATAAAATATTTCCATTATTTGAAATCACAGTGTGTGGAGTCTGTTCATTAAAAGTCTGAAATTCCTGAAGAACTCACGTAGCGAGACAGTATTCATTCTCTAACTACTTGTTAATGTCTTAATTATTTAAGTCAATCATAAAATTAATAATTATTATCATTAGTCAAACAGTAATCATAAGGGTTTGAATAAGGTAAAACGCTACAAACACAATATATAAATATACATAATATATATATTTATATATATCACGGTGTACACACAACATATACTACAAATCAGAGATATAAGGGACAGACATGTATTACTTGCTAGGCCTCCACTGGGGATGCTGAGGGACCCCCTGAGTACTATGAGCTTCTCTCTGGACAATGTGCACAATGTTTCAGCAATTACCTCCTGAACCTCTGTAAGTGCATCCATTTCTACAGTGAGTGAACAGTATTGTTGTGGCTGGACGTTATCTTTGGTACTGACTGGACTCTGTTGCCCCTAGCACACCCTAACACACCTCAAGTACATGCACTACTCCATCAGCTGCCTACTTCACTTCCACCTCAATCAACTACCTCACACCTGGCTTGAATGTTTATAAAAGACATGCGTGGCAAAGAAGACCGCTGCCTGTCATAGGACTAATCCCCTTAATGTACAATCCCAGCAGTGCCTCCAAAATTTGTAGTAGCCCTGTAAAAAGGGCAAATAAATGACAAACTCTCCATTGTGTTGTCTCTTCTGCATATTTATGGCGAATGACTTTCAAATGCATATTGTACTTACATTCCAATCCACATCTTACTTTCCAAAGATTTAAATATAGTTATTGCTTACATACTTCCAAACAACAAATGTGCCAATTTGAATATAATATTTTCCATTGACATTTTCTTCCTCTATTACATTAATCCTTTTGGAATAAAAAAAAAATAAAATAAATAAAAAAAAGTTTTTCAGCAGAAAAGATCATTGCACCACATGTTAATTTTTAACTTTCTTTTAAACCATTCTCAGTTGCCATTTAAATGTCTATAGGTTACTTCACTCTCCTCCTTGGATCACCACCTTAAAGTGGTGGAGGCGTTTGCATGCCTGCATGAGCCTAGGAGAGTAGGGTCTCCCAAGGCAAATTGGTTCTAGGTGATGAGCCAGACAAAGAGTGATCCACAAAGACAAGGGTGAAGAACTTAAGAACAGGGACACAGCCTCCCTTGCCCGGAGTAGGGTTACCGGGGCCTCACCCAGGATCCTGGAGGGTGCGTGGGAGTTTGCTCAACCAGTCTACATGTGTTTTGTGGATCTGGAGAAGGCATTCAACCATGTCCCTTGGGGTATTCTGTGGGGGGTGCTCAGGGAGTATGGGGTACTGGGCTCTTTGCTACGAGCCATCCAGTCCCTGTATAAACAGAGCAGGAGCCTGGTTCGTATGGCGGGCAGTAAGTCCGACTGGTTTCCAGTCGGAGTTGGACTCCGTCAGGGCTTCCCATTGTCACCGGATCTTCACAACTTTTAACACCGGATTCATAACTTTTAACGACAGAATTTCTCGCCGTAGCCAAGTGGCGGAAGGTGTCCGGTGTGGTGGTCTCAGGATTCCATGTCTGCTTTTTGCGGATGATGTGGTCTTGTTGGCTTCATCAAGCCGGAACCTCCTCTTGCTGGACCAGTTTGCAGCTGAGTGTGAAGCAGTAGGGATGAGGATCAGCACCTCCAAGTCCGAGTCCCTGGAACTCAGTCGGAAAAGGGTGGAGTGCTCTCTCCAGGTTGGAAGTGATATCCTGTCTCAAGTGGAGGAGTTTAAATACCTCCGGGTCTTGTTCACGAGTGAGGGAAAGATGGAGCTGGAGATTGACAGGCGGATCAGTGCAGCATCAGCTGTAATGCGGGCTAAGTACCGGTCCGTTGTGGTGAAGAGAGAGTTGAGCAGAAAAGCAAAGCTCTCGATTTACCGTTCAATCTACGTCCCAACCCTCACCTATGGTCACGAGCTTTGGGAAGTGACGAAAGAACCAGATTGTGGGTATAAGCAGCTCTACGTCGAGAGGAGCCAGTTGAGGTGGTTCGGGTATCTGGTTCGAATGCCTCCTGGACGCCTTCCTGGTGAGGTGTTCTGGGCATGTCCAACGGGGAGGAGGCCCTGGGGCAGACCAAGAACACGCTGGAGAGACTACATGTCTTGACTGGCCTGGGAATGCCTCGGTATACCCCCGGAGGAGCTGGAGGCAGTGGCTTGGGAGAGGGAGGTCCTGGTTTCTTTGTTCCAACTGCTTCCCCCGCGACCCGGATAAGCGGTGGATACTTGATGGATGGATGGATGGAGATTACTTCACTAACATCAAGCTTTTTTAACCAGTGAATTATGAAATATAGATCACATCATTACCATCCAATTGATCGTTTTTGGCAACATGTGCCAAATTTGTGTGTTATTAATCAAACATGGCATACAAGGTGCCGTGTGGTTTTTGCTAACCATGGATGGTTTGCGTTTAGTCATATCACCACTCATAACAAACAGAGTTAACTGCATTTAGAATACTTTTTTTCCAGCAAAACATACTTTGTGCATGGCTATATACTAGATTAAACTCATTCTCAATGGAAATACCTATATTTTATGTGTTTTTACCTGTTAATAAATTGGAAGTTATTAAATGACAAACACTCCAATGTGTTGTCTCTTCTCCGTCTTATGGTGAATGATGACAGCCACAGCGAGAGCACACTCTATTGACTGAAAAAGACATGAGCAATCGAACAATTGTTTCACTTTTCAACCCAGTACATAAGTCAATATCCAAAAGAAAACAGATTGTAATTGTATATGCACAAAAGTAATGTTTTTAAACAGACCAGTGGTTTTTAACCCAAAATCTTACCTTTTTAAGCTAGTTGCAATAGGCATAAAGAAAAAAAATGACGTCCACAATTCCTGCATCTGTCATTTAAAATTAAAGCCCCACTGTTTGTATACCGATTGGTTCCATAGATTGGCCTAATTATCTGAACCCTGATCCAGCTAATTTTGTTAGTATCTGACAGAAACCGGATAATGATATCAGATTAGTGCTTCCTTAGTATTTTGTATTGTGTTTATGGTTAAACTAAAGATAAAAAAAAGTATTTAACGTGTATTTTACTGTGATTATTTCCTCTTTTTATTAAAACTGGCTCCTTCTCATCGAAAGCTGAAATCAACCCTGAAGGAAAAGTTCATTCATTCATTATCTGTAACCGCTTATCCAATTCAGGGTTGCAGTGGGTCCAGAGCCTACCTGGAATCATTGGGCGGAAGGCGGGAATACACCCTGGAGGGGGCGCCAGTCCTTCACAGGGCAACACAGACACACACACTCACGGACACTTTTGAATCACCAATCCACCTACCAACGTGTGTTTTTGGACTGTGGGAGGAAACCGGAGCACCCGGAGGGACACGGGGAGAACACACTGGGTCACCCAGAGCGGGAATCGAACACACAATCTCCAGGTCCCTAGAGCTGTGTGACTGCGACACTACCTGCTGCACCACCGTGCCGCCCTGAAGGAAAAGTTCCAGAAAATTAATGAAGGAGTCTCTAATCTTGGGAGCTCAGCTCTTCTGAATGAGATCTACACAGATCTGTACATCACAGAGGGATTGGATTGGAGAGGTCAATACGGAACATGAGGTCAGACAGATTGAGAAATAGATGAGTTTGACCTGAGGAAATATAATCCATCTAAAAATTAATGACAGGACCCTGAATTAGGAAGTTTTACATGTTTTTCATTTCCCAATATTTTTTACAAAAAACATGGCCGGAATGATATAAAAGTCACATGAATTCTGATCTGGCTGTTCAGACAGCCACATTGCCACAGATCATATATGGATTGAATTTCAATACCACACACAAACGTGGCCCAAATTAAATTTTTTTCACACAGCCACACAAAAGGCATATCTGTGTCACATATGAAACAGATTAGATTAGAGGCACTCTTTCATGCTGTGTAAACATAGCCTTATGTTTTCATGTTTTGTCTTCTCTCTTGAAATTCCTATGGTGTTTTTTCTGCCTGGTTATGTGTTTACTTTTTTGTATGCTTTTTTGACTTATTTGCTTCCCTTTCTGACTAGCTGATTTTGATATTTAATATTAAAGAGAGAGAGAGAGAGAGAGAGAGAGAGGGAGGAGGCTATGTTGTTTTTTTTTTTTTTGTTTGTGGCTAACTTGCTTGTTTGTGGCTAAGCTACTTGTTTTGTTTTCCTCGTGGAGTTAAAGTTGGTATCTAAGTAAATGTGACTATGTGCTAACCTTTAGTTGTTCAATACCTCAGCATGGACAGGCTAGTAAAAACACCCAGCCGTATTGATAGTAAATTATTGTATACACTAGGTAAGGGGTGAGTGCCACTCGTATTTTTTCTTAGGGATGTTAGTAGGTTAGGCAGGCAAGTTGTTTTGTTCTTTTCTTTTCTTTGGCACTGTCCATAGTCCACCTGAGTGTGTTGCCTATGTGAATAATTCACCTTTGTATTCTTTTTTGTGAACTCTATATGTAGTTTTATTTGTCAAGTTATTGTGCTCTTTCTTTCTTTTTCCATGTTTGTTTTTCTTTGTATTGTTACTGAAGTTAAAAGCTAATTAAGAGCAGCAGTTGTGTGGGTTGTCTTAAACTGTCATCAATAGTACCTGATTTTCACACATCTCATGTTATGTCCTCTCTTACCCCTGGTCATTAAAACAAGCATAGAGAGAGGATGGTAACATTTGGGGGCTCATCTGGGATTCAAATTTTGAATCTCTTGCTGATATTTAGATGTGTGTGAAATCTGTTGTACAGTGCTGGCAGTTTGGTTTGTATTGAGCAGCAGTAGAGATGGCTTCCTCTGTTTTCAATTTGGAGGATTTTCTTGCTAGGCCCAGTTGGGATGTATTTGAGCTGTAGGAAAGAAGATTTATTTACTTTAGCTAGTCACTTTAAGGTCTCAATATCAAGATCTATGCTAAAGGTAGAGGTCTGCAGACTTTTGATGGAGAGGCTGGTGGAGTTGGGTGTGTTAACTGCACAACCGGTGGTGGATACCACATGTGAAGTGGTGGCTTCGCCTACTATGGAACCAGTGCCTGCTCAGGGAGCAGTTGTAATCGGGATATCAGAGAAGGGGGCTTCTCCCACTGCAGGGCAGCCTGAGGTGAAGGCTCCTGCTACGTTGCCCCGCTATGACCCACTTTCTCCAGTGTCCACTGGCTATTCCCAGTCTATGGAGAAAGGTAGGTTGAAAGTTTGTTTAACTTGACTCCAAATGGAGGCAAGAGACAGGGTGGAGGCACGGCAGTTTGAGTTTAAACTGGCTGTTCGTAGGCTGGAGTTGGAATGTGAAAAGGAAATACGTATGTGTGAGTTGGAGCTTAAGGCAAAGGAGTTTGCCTTTCCTCCTCCACTGCTGGTTTCCCTGGCCCCCACTTCTCCCCCTGATGCACCTGAGTTGGCGCAAACTAGTATCCATGTTGTGAGTCTTAATATGTCCACAGAATCAGTCGTGCACAATACTACCAGTAATAATTGATATAAGTAAATACATGTCTGTGGTCCCTCCTTTTAGGGAAAATATGGTAGATACTTATTTTAGTTTTTTGAGAAACTTGCTACTACATTGCATTGGCCAGAGAAGATCTGGGCTGTTTTAGTACAGTGCAAGTTGGTGGGGAAGGCACAAGAGGTTTGTTCTGCCTTATCACCTATTGATAGCTCACAATACAAGGATGTAAAGGCTACTATATTGCGAGGTGTCCCAGAGGCATATAGGCAATATTTTAGAGGTCACCGTAAGTCACCTACTCAGACTTATGTAAAATTTCAGAGGGAAAAATCTATCATGTTTGATAAGTGGTGCAGTGCTAGTAAAGCTAATTTTGAATCTATCAGAGAACTTATGTTGCTTGAGGAGTTAAAAAAAAAACTGTCTTCCTGAGCGTGTCGCTGTATATTTAAATGAGCGAGCGGTTAGTACTGCCTCACAAGCAGCAGTTTGGGCAGATGAGTTTGTTCTCACTCAGAAGCAGGTTTTTAGGTCAAATGTAGAGCCTGTGTCTGAAGGCAGGTCTAAATTACATCATAACTGCTTACCTCCACAGTCTCAAGAGGAAAAGGAGTGTTACTATTGTCATCGGCCTGGGCACATTGTAGTGAATTGTTTGGTGCTTAAGAAAAAGCTAGAAAGGCAGACTAATCAAGGTGTAAGCTCTAAAGGAGTCGCTCTGGTAGGATCATTGCATTCTATGTCCCCAAGAGAGACCAATCTAGACCCGTCGTACCAGCCTTTTGTTTTGGATGGTTTTGTTTGCTTGTCAGATGCTGATGAATTTATATCTGTTAAAATGTTAAGGGATACTGGGTCAGCACAGTCTTTAATTTTAGTGGATGTATTACCATTTTCAGATCAATCATATTGTGGTTCACATGCCATCTGTCAGGGGCTTGAAATGGGATACATTAAAGCACCTTTACATCTCATTCAGTTGAACAGTGAATTGCTCTCAGGTGAATTTAAAGTTGCTATTTGTGACCAACTACCGGTCAGTGGGATTCATTTTATTCTTGGTAATGATATTGCAGGTGGAAAGGTGTTGCTTATTTTAGAGGTTTTAGATACCCCTCTTGCTATTGCTGTACCAGATGAGAGTAAAGAGGAACAGTCAGACGTTTATCCTACCTGTGTACTTACATGGGCCCAGTCACAAAAACTGAAAGAAGTGATAGATATATCTGATTCCTTATGTGTTGACTCAGATAGGAAGTTGGGGTCTACCACTATTAACATGAGGAAGCAGAGTAAGCTTGATGGAGTTGGGGCCTTGTAATTTGACAGTATAGTGGGACATGATCAGCTTATAGCAGCACAAAAAGCAGACAGTAGTTTACTTAAGTATTTTTCTATATTAAATGGTAATGGTGCTGTAGCTGATAAACAAGTAACATATTTTCTTGAAGCTGGGGTTTTGATGCGCAAGTGGAGTCCATTTGTTAATCCAGAGCTGAATACTGCCTATCAAATTGTAGTACCTGCAGCATGTCTTAAGTCTTGCTCATGACAGTCCTTGGTCAGGTCATTTAGGAGTTACTAAAACCTATCATCGCATTTTAAATGACTTCTTTTGGCCTGCTATGAAGAAAGATATTGCTAATTATTGTCGTACTTGTCATGTTTGTCAGAGCTGGTAAGCCTAACCAGATTGTTCCTCCAGCTCCATTATGTCCTATCCCAGTGACTGGAGAACATTTTGAGCGAGTGCTGGTGGACTGTGTTGGACCACTTCCAAAATCAAAAGCAAAAACTGGTTCCCTGACAACTATTATGTGTGCAGCCACACGATTTCCTGAGGCAATACCTTTACGCAGGACAACAACCCCAATTATAACTCGGGCGTTAGTGAAGTTTTTTCCACATTTGGTTTGCCAAAAGTGATACAAACTGACCAAGGTACAAATTTTTTGTCCAAACTCTTTGCCCAGGTTTTGGAGGGTCTGAACATTAAATATATAGTTCCTAGCCCATATCACCCAGAATCCCAAGGAGCTTTGGAACGTTTCCATCAGTCTTTAAAATCAATGCTTCGTAAATTTTGCCTTGAAACAGGGAAAGATTGGGATGAGGGAGTACCTCTTGTTTTGTTCGCAGCCCGAGAAGCTGTTCAGGAATCGCTCTTTCAGCCCAGCAGAACTGGTGTTTGGTCATTCAGTACGGGGACCTTTTAAAGCTTTTAAGAGTCCTTTCTGTGCACTAATGCTGCACAGAAACCTCAACATATTTTAGACTAAGTCAGTGCATTTCGTGAGCGATTACACAAGGCATGGGAAATTGCTAGAGAAACTCAAAAGTCAGCACAGACAAATATGAAGGAGATTTTTGATTAGAAGGCAGTGTCTCATAGATTTACTCCTGGAGATCAGGTTTTAGCTTTATTGCCTGTGCCTGGTTCATCTTTAGCAGCTTGTTTTTCTGGACATTATGTTGAGAAAAAGGTAAGTGACACTGATTGTCATCAGAACTCCTGAGCGTAGGAAAAAGTCCCATGTCTGTCATATTAACATGTTAAAACTTTATCATTCCAGGGATGACCCTGTGTTAAGTTCAGTTCCTGTGGGAGTGGTTACAGTTTTACATGACACACAAAGGTCAGAGGAGGACATGGACGGTTTAAAATTCTGTAGTCAGTCCCTTTCAAATGCCAGACTTCCAAATTCTGAAGCGTTGTTAAATTTATCTTCTCAGCTTAGTCATTTAATGACAAAGCAGAAAAGGGATATTATTGACTTGGTTGATAATTTTCTTACAATATTTGGTGATGTTCCCCCTCAGACGAATGTGTTACAGCATGATATTGAAGTTGTGGCTAGTAGTCCAATTAAACAACATCCTTATCGTGTTAATGCCACAAAAAGAGGTTTTATGAAACAAGAAGTTAATTACTTGGTGGAACATGGCTTTGCGAAGCCTAGTAAAAGTCCATGGAGTTCACCCTGCTTGTTAGTTCCCAAACCAGATGGTACTTTTAGATTCTGTACTGATTATAGAAAAATTAATACAATTACTGTTTCTGACTCCTATCCATTGCCACGTCTGGATGATTGTGTAGATAATATTTATGCAGCTCGTTTTGTAAGCAAATTTGATTTATTAAAGGGATATTGGCAAGTTCCTTTGACCCCTGAGACCTCAGATATCCGCTTTTGTTACACCAGATGATTTTATGCAATATACAGTCATGCCTTTTGGTCTTAAAAATGCACCTGCCACTTTTCAGAGGCTAATTAATAGTGTTGGGTGATGTGCCCCATTGTTCTGCCTACCTGGATGATCTGGTAGTATATACATCTGACTGGACCAGTCATGTACAGACTTTGCATATCATCTTCCAGCGTTTAGAAAATGCTTCCTTGACCTTAAACCTGGCAAAATGTGAATTTGCCCAAGCAACAGTTACATATTTGGGGAAAGTAGGAAGTGGGCAGGTTCGTCCTTTAGCTGCTAAAGTGGCTGCTATTGTAAACTTCCCCATCCCAGTAACACGTCGAGAATTACATAGATTTCTAGGTATGGCTGGATATTATTGTGGATTTTGTAAAAACTTTTCCACTGTGGTTGAGCCCGACTAAGTTACTTAGTCCTTCTGTTCCTTTTTCTTGGTCATCTGAGTGTGTTCATGCTTTTGATAGCGTCAGTGCTTTTAAGTGATGCTCCGATTCTTGCTGTTCCTGATTTTTCTAGACCTTTTAAATTGGAGGTGGATGCAAGTGCAGTGGGTGCTGGGTGAGTGCTGTTACAGGAGGATGATAAAGGTATAGATCATCCTATGTTATTATTCACACAAGTTTAACAAACACCAGTTAAACTATTCTACAATTGAAAAAGAGGCTTTAGCGTTACTGTTAGCACTTCAATATTTTGAAGTTTATGTTGGATCTATAGACATCCCTGTAATAGTGTTTACTGATCATATCCCTTAGTGTTCTTATCCAGAATGTATAACCAAAATCAGCGACTGATGCGTTGGGCTCTCCTCATTCAGGACTACAACCTGGAGGTTAGACACAAAAAGGGTATTGATAATGTGGTTGCTGATGCACTATCCCGTTCCCATTAAGGATAGAAGTTTTAGTTCCATAAAATTTAAGGATGTGGGTTATAAATCGCAAAAGAATGTTTGCTCTCTTTTGGAGAGGCGTGTTACATGCCAGAAAGGCTGTCTTTTTTTTAATTATTTTTTTTCTCTGCACACCCCTTTTTCCTTGCTCTCTTAATCCTGTCCTATTACAGGTGATCAACAGCAACCCCTGTATCTGGCCAATGAAAGGAGCGATTTCTGGAGTGAAGGCGGGGCTTCTGGTTTAAAGTTGGCCCATGCTGGAAGAAAGAGAGCTGGGGAGAGGAGGCCATGTTGTTTTGTTTGTGGTTAACTTGCTTGTTGTGGCTAAGCTACTTGTGGTGTTTTCCTTGTGGAGTTAAAGTTGGTATCCAAGTAAATGTGACTATGTGCTAACCTTTAGTTGTTCAATACCTCAGCGTGGACAGGCTAGTAAAAACACCCAGCCGTATTGATAGTAAATTATTGTATACACTAGGTAAGGGGCGAGTGCCACTCATGTATTTTTTCTTAGGGATGTTAGTAGGTTAGGCAGGCAAGTTGTTTTGTTCTTTTCTTTGGCACTGTCCATAGTCCACCTGAGTGTGTTGCCTATGTGAATAACTCACCTTTGTATTCTTTTTTGTGAACTCTATATGTAGTTTTATTTGTCAAGTTATTGTGCTCTTTCTTTCTTTTTCCATGTTTGTTTTTCTTTGTATTGTTACTGAAGTTAAAATCTAATTAAGAGCAGCAGTTGTGTGGGTTGTCTTAAACTGTCATCAATAGTACCTGATTTTCACACATCTCATGTTATGTCCTCTCTTACCCCTGGTCATTAAAACAAGCATAGAGAGAAGGTAACAGTTAGGCTGCAACCATTTACAATGAAATTTTTCTAGATGAAACAAGAAGCACATGGACACTCCATGTCATCTTGCAACATGCTGTGTTAACTCTCTTTTTACAGACTCACTCACTGTAATCTCACCAAGGACTCTTGTGAAACTCTGGGATCAGCTCTACAGTCAGTAAACTCCTCCCTGACAAAGCTAGACCTCAGGGCTGGAGCTGCTCTGTTGGACTGAAGAGTTCACTCTATAAACTGGAGACACTCAGGTAAAATATTTGGTAGAATCAATCCAAAATGAACAAGTAAATTAATTCTAGTTATTTTATTTATTGGCTTTTTATATAATTAACCCACTTATATATACCATATATATATATATATATATATATATATATATGAAACGTGTAGCATTTGTTGTACATAATGGCATAAATGTGTTTAAATTTTGAAATTTTACTTTGTGTAATTTATATATATTTTAACATTTCTACCTTTCCACTGTATCTGTAAAATTTGGAGAAAATCCTGTGAAGCACTGGGATCAACTCTACCGTCAGTAAACTTCTCCCTGAAAGAGCTGGACCTGCAGGATTCAGGTGTGAAGCTGCTATCTGCTGGACTGAAGAGTTCACTCTGTAAACTGGAGAATTCTCAGGTAAACCTTTCCATATATGATTTTTAATGAAAAGTCATACATTTGTCAGAATTTAATGTGTATATTGTACTACAGCTGTTTTTTTAGTGTTAGTGACAGCTGTTTTTGTTGTTTCCTCCTTTCTGCAGATTGTCTGGGTGTATGATTACAGATGATGGCTGTTCTTCTCTGGCTTCCGCTCTGAAATCAAACCTATCCCACCTGAGAGAATTGGATCTGACCTACAATCACCCAGGAGAGTCCGGAGTGAAGCTGCTCTCTGTAGGATCGACACTGTGCACTGGAGAAACTAGTGAGTCACACACACAGCTTGACACTACTTTTACGTATTACAGGAAGTTATGTCTTTATTCAAATCCCAACTAGTTTTATTATTTGTGTGTTATTATGAGTTTTATTACAGATATGAACTTGACATTCTTTGCTGATTGTTATAAATAATAAACACTTTTTATTTATACAGTATTTAACCTATATTTCTGGAGTTGGTGATCCTGTTGATACTATAAACCAGAACACTCAAGTCAGCAAGTTTTTGCCCTATACAAATAATACACTCCTAAACCTTGAACTGTCTAATTTTCAAGTATATATATATAGATTGATGATAAATGTATTTTTTTTCTTTTTATAGAAATGTTAGTAACAAAAATTACATTTCAGTTTGAGTCAAAGTGCAAGTCATGATGGGTCACCCATTCACAAGTTCACATATTCAGAGGATCAGAACATAGCAATCTAGCATCTCTTAAAGGAGGATTATTTAGTTGTCTGCTGTTTCGGCCACACAGAGGCACTATGCTGCCTTCAGGTGCTCCTCAGAAGATTCTATTTATGACTTTGTAGCTCCAAAGCAATGAGTGTCATTGATCAATATCTAAAACGCAACCAGTTACAAATGCATGATTCAAAGGGGGAAAATCTGGGTTGACTAAATACAGCTTTGCTGTTTGTGGTGTTTATGGCAGACTAATGGGTCATTACCTTTGACAATTGGGAGGGGAAAACTCATCTGCATAAAGATCAAAGCTCAAAAGAAAAGTTCATAAAATTTTACTTTGTTTTTTCACAATATACAGTGTCTTCCAAATGTATTCATACCCCTTGAACTTTTTCACATTTTGTCACCTTACAACCAAAGTACAACACAAAGTAGCACTTAGTTGTGAAGTAGAACAAAAATGGTGAATGTTTTTCAAAATTTTAATCAAATAAAAATCTGAAAAGTGATATGCAAAAATATTCAGCCCCATTTACTCAGATTCCCCTAAATAACATTCAGTGCAATCAACTGCCTTCAAAAGTCACTTAGTTGAGTCCAGTGGCCCCCCCCCCCACGCACACACAGTCTGAAGATTAGTTTATAAAAAAAACCTTTTCAGTGACCTCATGACATTCACAAAAAGGTCCATACCTATACTAAGTGGTTGGTCCAAAAGTTACGACCATCATTAAACCAAATAAAATGCCAACAGAGCCTTGGGAACTGAGTCATAAAACTCACCACGTGAGGAGACCCCAGACCCCCTGGGGCATGTATCACTCAGCTTCGAGCTTAGACTTATTGGGAATTCGCCAGATGGCCCCAAGGGCATGCCGCTAATATTGTTCTCTCCAATCGGAGTTCAACCCAACCAGAACAGCATGGACCAACAGTGCCTCCAAGTGGACATTTGTGAAATCATATGTCACCAAAAGCATTCCTCTCTCTCGCTCTCTGATTATCTCTGTCCCAAAAGTAATCTTTGACACTAGGCTTTTCTGAATCCAGTTATGCATTGTCAAATGTATTATCATTACTATTGTTGAATCATGAAATAATATATTATTCTCAGGTGAATATACGCTAACATGAATTGAGTTAACATGAATTAATGTACATTTCCAAATCATTAAAACCAATTCCTTTCAAAATTTAAAAGAATATTAATTACTCTCTAATAACTAGAAGATTTGGTGTAATTGCATCATTGTACTCAATATGTAATATTCAAGTTTATACGAGGTATTAATTCAAGGATGTTCTATTCGTCCAAGCAGCATTAAGCAATTTGTTTCTCTGGGAAACTTGAGACGGTCACGTGTACTTCCCAAACCCAGTAGTCAATCAGAGAACGGCTACCTCCCAAGTGGGCGTAACGGCACCACATAAAAAACAGAGGTACGGCCAAAAGGTTATGAGTTTGCTTCGGAAGGAAAGAGCCACTGCAGAAAAGAGCCGCTTCGGAGCAGCTGAACAGAGCCAACACTCCACCGTCAAAGAGACTCTGATAAAGAATCAAATTTTATGCAACCAAACAAGGGATGTCTTGGGTCAATTAGCATTGCTTAATACAGTGATTGAGTCAGATAGAAGCCTATAGAAATAACTCCATCAGCAAGTGTCAATTTATTTTGTGGTGTTTTTTTTGTAGCCCAATCAAAGCTTAATTTTACGACTGATCAAAGCAGGTGAAATTTATTTTTGGCCAGAATAAGATACCACCACTGAGATTGGTAGATATTTAGTATTTGAAATATATATGCAGACTTCAAGACGTCACTTCTGAAAATTAGAAAAAAAGAGTGCTTCTTTCGACGCCCCCTTTCGGGACTCCCAATCAGGACAACGAGCCAGAGGAAATTCTTCAACTGGCGTCACAACACTGCCCCGTAAGTGATGACTCCTGAGTGAACCCACCCTCAGCAGCTCCCACAGGGAGAACCGGAAGAGCTATGCTTGGACTCTCTGCTGTCACCGCAAACGGAACCCCTGTACCCATCGTTTGGTTAACCTGCGTCATGTAATCTCATAAAAATATAATTTTCAGAAGCTGATGCCTAATTAACTCTCGATATATTTACATATTAATTAACTTCATTTAGCAACACATTAGTCACAAGTCATATAGCCTAGCCAATTATTAAGTCATAAGATGGGCTTCACCTTCGTTGATCCCCGTTAAGAATTGATAATTATGCTCTGTATCAAATTTTTAATCCTTTTCAATAAAGTATTCTTTGATTTTAAATAATACTGTGTAGAGAGTTTATTCATAAAGTCTGAAAATCCTTTTTAATTGATTAAAATTTTGAAAACCATGCATCATTTTTGTTCCATGTCATCATTATGTGCAAATTTGTGTTGGTCTATCACTTAAATGTATTTTATTGAGCGGTTAAGTTTGTGGTTGTAAGGTGACAAAATGTGAAAAAGTTCAAGGTGTATTGTTAGTTTTGCTGTGTCTCGTGCTTTCCTATATCTTTCGTTTTCCGCACCATGTGCTTCTTCAGCACATGGCTCTGTTATTGTTTTCCCTTGTCTCTGCCTTAGCTCCACCCTCTCGTCAGTGTCTCCACATGTGACTCTTTTGTAGTCCTGCCCTCTCATTATCATCCCGTTGTTTCTTGTCCATGATCTGTGTGTATATATAGTCCCTTTGTCCCCAAAATCAGTATCTCAGAAAATTAGAATATTGTGAAAAGGTTCAATATTGAAGACACCTGTGCCAGACTCTAATTAGCTAATTAACTCAAACACCTACAAAAACCTTTAAATGATCTCTGTCTAGTTCTGTAGGCTACACACTCATGGGAAGACTGCTGACTTGACAGTTGTCCTAAAGACAACCATGGACACCTTACACAAGCAGGGCAAAACACAAAAGGACATTGTAAAGAGGCTGACTGATCACAGAGCTCTGTGTTCAAGCACATTAATAGAGAGGCAAAGGGAAGGAAAAGATGTGGTAGAAGAAAGTGTACAAGCAATAGGGATAACCACACTCTGGAGGGGATTGTGAAACAAAACCTATTCAAAAATTGGGAGATTCACAAAGAATAGAGTCAGTGCTTCAAGAACCACCACACACAGACGTATGCAAGACATGGGCTTCAGCTGTCGCATTCCTTGTGTCAAGCCACTCTTGAAGAGACATCTCACCTGGGCTAAAGACAAAAAGGACTGGACTGCTGCTGAGTGGTCCAAGTTATGTTCTCTGATTAAAGTAAATTTTTCATTTCCTTTGAAAATCAAGGTCCCAGAGTTCACAGAATCCATGTTGCTTATTGTTTAAGGTCCAGTGTAAAATTTCCACAGTCAGTGATGGTTTGGGGAGCCATGTCATCTGCTGGTGTTGGTCCACTGTTTTCTGAGGTCCATTAACGCAGCCATCTACCAGGAAGTTTTAGAGCACTTCATGCTTCCTGCTGCTGACCAACTATATGGAGATGCAGATTTCATATTCCAACAGGACTGGGACCTGCACACAGTGCCAAAGGTACCAGTACCTGGTTTAAGGACCATGGTATCCCTGTTCTTAATTGGCCAGCAAACTTGCCTGACCCTTGGTATTGTGAAGAGGAAGATGCAATACGCCAGACCCAAAAATGCAGAAGAGCTGAAGGCTACAATCACAGCAACCTGGGCTCTCATAACACCTGAGAAGTGCCACAGACTGATCAACTCCATGCCATGCCACACTGCTGCAGTAATTCAGGCAAAAAGGAGCCCCAACTAAGTATTGAGTGCTGTACATGTTCATACTTTTCAGTTGGCTAACATTTCTAAAAATCCTTTTTTTTGTATTGGTCTTAAGTAATATTCTAATTTTCTGAGATACCGAATTTGGGGTTTTCAGTAGTTGTCAGTTATAATCATCAAATGGAAAGAAATAAACACTTGAAATATCAGTCTGTGTGTGATGAACAAGTTTAACTTTTTGAACGGAATTACTGAAATAAGTTAACTTTTTCATGATATTCTAATTTTATGACCAGCATCTGTATGTGCTAATAATGATGAGTCTGCAAATTTCTGAGTTTTCCAGCATTCCAAATTAAAAGAAATAAACACTTGAAATCTCAGTCTGTGTGTAATGAATGCATATAATATACAAGTTTCACTTTTTGAATGGAATTACTGAAATAAATTAACTTTTTCATGATATTTTAATTTTATGACCAGCACATGTGTGTGGTAATAATGATGAATCTGCAAATTTCTATGAGTACATAGGTAGCGCTATAAAGACAATGAGACATATCCTGAATTGTCCTAACTCCAGTAGACCTGCTTTATGATAAAACCCAGTGATATTTGTTTGGAGATGAGATCAATGAATCAGCTTCATCCAGACAACTGTCTGCAATTGGGGGCGCCCTGGAGCTCCTGATCCACTCCCAAACCCATGCTCTATGAAAATTATAATTTGTGTTATAACAAGTAGGAGGCCTTTGTCAAAATGTATGACTTCTTCCACTGTGGTATCTACAATATTATTACTTATATTCATATCCAATTCCTTACTTTATAATTTAAAAACATTTAATTTCATGATTTTCATTAAAATGTCTTCTATTGTTTACAAAAGAGAGAATGGTGATGCTTGTGAACATCCACACAATTAATAAAGAAATAAAGTAACATACAAGGAAATTGTGTCCTTACGACCTTCAAAAAGTAAATTTTAAAAAGATTGATATGATATCAAAAGATAACTCGAGTGACGCTCGTGGATTAAAAAAACAGTTTAATATCCCACAGAGGGCAAACTAAAAACATAAACAAAAATCTGAAGTCAAGCCAAAAATACAAACAGAGCCAAAGGGCAAATCCAAAGAGAGAAAAATAGAACCAATAGAAAAGCTCTGAATGCACAAATACTCTTAAACAATCTTAACCAACACTATATTTAAATACTCATGCTCATTAGACAGAAGGAGAAATAGGGGTGATTGATATTCAGGAGATTTGGAACAGTGAAAAGATCGCAGATAAGTGGAAGTGGTCATGTGATACTGCTAAGGATTCAGGGAATACCATCCTTCATGTTAATTTTTAGTGAGAGTCCAGAGAGTCATCAGATGATCGTAGGATGGGAGGCTTTAGAGCAAGACACACATTATTATAATGTTTGTACTCAGGATACTGTAATGTCACCTGAGTGACTCTACTATAGACATAGATACAATATGGAAATAGACCAAATCATTATAATTCAGCTAGCTTTGAAATTGATAAGTGATAAGCAGGATTGGTCTTTATGGCAATCAGAATGAGGAAAACAATCTGTCTGCATGTGTGCTGAGGTCCTGGTAGCACAGACCCGTGACTCCTGTGCTCCATGAAACTAATAGCTCCATCAACACTGATCTTTCCCCTTCCAAGGGTATACAGTCCAGCCCCAGAAATAGGGAGGAATGGTGATGATGGGGGGCAGACGGGCAGTAGAAGCTCAATAGGGAGTTGTATTGTCTCTATTTGGAGCACAGTGAAACACAACAATGACAATGGGAATGAGAGGGTAAATGGGAGCTGTAATAATTAATTCTGAGGTCACATCTTGAAAATAAAAATAAAAGTTCCATAAACAGTCCGTAGCATCTGGTATCACACAGTTCAATCACACGTCTCCAAATTCCCAAGCACTACACAATTCAGCTTTAAGGATATTTTTTATATTGAATTACAACACAATAATTAAATCCCAATCTCTGAAGGTAATCCCTCACTCTGTGCTACCCTTTCTGGTTTTGGGTGAATGCAGTGATGTTTCCAGACAGACCTCTGATGATTAAAACTCTTCCCACACTCTGAACAGTGATGCAGTTTCTCTCCTATGTGAATGCGTTGGTGTTTTTGGAGATTACCCTGTTGAGTAAAACTCTTCCCACACTCTGAACAGTAATAAGGTTTCTCTCCTGTGTGAATGCGCTGGTGTTTTTTGAGACTACCATGTTGAGTAAAACTCTTCCCACACTCTGAACAGTGATACGGTTTCTCTCCTGTGTGAATGCGCTGGTGTGTTTTGAGACTAAGCTGGTGAGTAAAACTCATCCCACACTCCGAACAGTGATACGGTTTCTCTCCTGTGTGAATGCGCTTGTGTCTTTGGAGATTACTCTGTACAGTAAAACTCCTCCCACACTCTGAACAGTGATACGGTTTCTCTCCTGTGTGAATGCGCTGGTGTGTTTGGAGACTACTATGTTCAGTAAAACTCATCCCACACTCTGAACAGTGATACGGTTTCTCTCCTGTGTGAATGCGCTTGTGTTTTTGGAGACTACGATGTTCAGTAAAACTCTTCCCACACTCTGAACAGTAAAAAGGTCTCTCTCCTGTGTGAATGCGCTGGTGTTTTTGGAGACTACCCTGTTGAGTGAAACTCTTCCCACACTCTGAACAGTGATACAGTTTCTGTCCTGTGTGAATGCGCTGATGTTTTTGGAGATTACCCTGTTCAGTAAAACTCTTCCCACACTCTGAACAGTGATACGGTTTCTCTCCTGTGTGAATGCGCTGGTGTCTTTGGAGACTACTATGTTCAGTAAAACTCTTCCCACACTCTGAACAGGGATACGGTTTCTCTCCTGTGTGAATCCGCTTGTGTCTTTGGAGATTACCTTGTACAGTAAAACTCTTCCCACACTCTGAACAGTGATACGGTTTCTCTCCTGTGTGAATGCGCTGGTGTGTTTGGAGACTGCCCTGTTCAGTAAAACTCTTCCCACACTCTGAACAGTGATACGGTTTCTCTCCTGTGTGAATCCGCTTGTGTCTTTGGAGATTACCTTGTACAGTAAAACACTTCCCACACTCTGAACAGTGATATCGTTTATCTCCTGTGTGAATGCGCTGGTGTTTTTGGAGACTACCCTGTTCAGTAAAACTCATTCCACACTCTGCACAGTCATAAGTTTTCCATTTGTTTTCACTTGTCTGAGATTTCCTGTTGGATGTGTGAGTGTGGGGATTATCCAAGGATGCTTCCTGAGAACTGGAGCTTCTGTCCTCCATATCCTCACATTTAATCCCTCCTGATCCCCTCAACATTGTGTTATATTCCACTTGGAAAAGTTTCTTGATGCACCTGTGGAAAAACTCTGGAACTTTCTTGAACAACAGAAGCCAGAGAATGTATCCAAAGAGATGGTCTTCTGTCCTGGAAGACAATAAAGAAACAAAGATAAATTATTTAAATTCTCTCTCCCCTGGCT
This sequence comes from Hoplias malabaricus, assembly GCF_029633855.1. Classification (NCBI taxonomy): domain Eukaryota; kingdom Metazoa; phylum Chordata; class Actinopteri; order Characiformes; family Erythrinidae; genus Hoplias; species Hoplias malabaricus. Next base: position 693,476 of record NC_089803.1, on the reverse strand, counting down.
CTCTGTTGGTGACCAATATTCTCCTGAATGTATTATAACTTATAAAAATAAGTCAGTGTTGACAACTCATGGCGCAGGAACAGAGCAACATCTAGGACCGGGCAATAAAAGTGCATATCAATATCACGATTAATTGTACATTTTACCACAATTACGATTAATGAATAATTATTTTGTTTTTGTATTTTTGACCCTCAGAGTCTTGTGCTGTAAATATGCTCCAGTATTAAATATGGGATTTTTTTCTAATGTAGCTGGGAGCTTGCTTACATTTAACTTTTTGTTCGGTGTCTTCTTAATTATACTCAAAACACAGCACGTCCAAAACCAGACACTAGCTGCTCCAGTCGCTTGGTCTGATTTGGCATTTAGTTTGCATTCATATGGCAGATAGGGGCAGAATCACGTGACTACAGCTTGGTAGTGTGGTTTTAGAATAGAATAGCTTTTATTGTCGCTAAGAAAAGAATGTTCAGAACAGTGTTAAAACATTGAAATACAGTTTTAGCATCCTCTCAGGCAGCAGTTAAAATATAAAATCTAGATTGTTCAGAGGCGTTAACCCAGAATATATATATATATATATACACAGGCTTAATTTAAAGGTGCCGTGTGCAATTGCTTGTCCATTAGAATGGGTGGTTGTCTGTTGATTCTAATGATTGTCAATCAGGATGGGTTGGTTAATGTAGTGTGGTGAGGGGGGGGGGGTTGATGGCTTGATGGCTGATGGCTTTCACGGCCTGGGGAAAGAAGCTGTGTTTCAACCTGTTTGTCTTTGCTTTTAATTGTCTGAATCTCTTTTTGGGGAAAACAGTGTGTGTCCAGGGTGAGTGATGTCCATTGACCACTCGCTGTAGGTCTCTCCTGTCCTGTGCTGTGCAACTGGTGAACCAGACTGTGCAGCAGTATGTCAGGATGCTCTCGATGGTGGCTCTGTAAAAGTTCACCAGCAAGTGTTGAGGGAGGAGGGAGTGCTTCAGCTAAAAAGGGACAGTAGATGAAAACACACTTGGGACATAACAGAATACAGATATACACAAGATTATGTCGGTTAGAATTTCGATTAATTTCCGAGGTATATTTTCAGTAAAACACGGTATAAATGGGGTGTAAACATCTTAAACAAAACGCGGTATAAACGAGGTGTAAATATCTTAAACGCGTTTATTTGCAGTAAAAATTTTATTTTATTTATTTATTTTTTTTTTTTACAGTTCGCACGCTCAGTTTGTTTGTTTGCTTGCTGCTGTTTAGTATTGTTCCTAAGCTTTTTACTTAAAGTCTTTACTGTTAATACTTTGCTAACTTATCCTTGTTAGTTGTTAAAATCACTATAACTTTTATTGTTGTTTTTCATATTAATAACTACTTCTCTCATGATTATGGCGACCGCGGAGAAATGATAACTCTCCAGGCTCAGCACGGAGATCGAGCAGTTGGGCCTGAAGGAGCACTACCATTCGCTCCTGGATACCGCTCGGAAGAAGACGGACGCCAAGATCGTCGTTTCCGGCCCCCTACCCACCTACAGACGAAGATGTGAGGCGTAGAGCAGGCTCTTCGCACTACACTACTGGCTCCGGGTTTGGTGTGGCACTGTCGGCGTGGACTACGTTGACCACTGGGAGTGTTTTTGGGAACACCCTGTCCTCTACCGTAGGGATGGGCTTCACCCTAGTCGTCTAGGTTCTGCAGTTCTCTCTGGGAACATCGAGGACGTTCTACGACAGGCTTGACTAATCCCACCCACCAGCAGAAAACAGGCAAGTAGATTACACAGCGAACAGGTAAGTGATTTTAAGGATACACTTACAGATAATGGCCATTTGTTTGCCCATAGTAAGGGTGCATCTATAAAGATTGCTCTAAGAAATATAAACATTTGTTACAGTATCAAGACTGTGTCTGTCCCCTGAATCAAACATAAACCCAGAAAATATCAAACAGCGTGCCCCAATGACCTAATCACTATTAAACCATCAGAAACAGAGCGTAGTATCTTCCCCATGGACCTAAAGTTTGGCCTATTCAATATAAGAGCACTTAACTCTAAAGCAGTCATTATACATGAAACAATAATGGATCAGAAATTTGATGTTTTATTCCTTAGTGAAACTTGGGTCAAAAATGATGAATATTTAGCACTAAATCAAGCCACTCCTACAGGCTATAAATATGTACACAGCCCCAGACTGACGGGCAAAGGGGGTGGATTATGTATAATTTACAAAAATAATTTAATTATTAACCAAAAACATGGTTACAACATAATTAACCCAGCCACAAATAAGAACACAATCTCCTTATTAAACATTTATAGACCACCAGGGCCCTATTCAGAATTTATAAAAGAATTTGGTGAACTAGCTGCTAATTTAGCAGTGTCATGTGATAAGTTAATAATTGTAGGAGACTTTAACATTCATTTTGAGAAACGTGATGATCCCCTAAAAAGGCGTTCACATCAATCATAGATTCTGTTGGTTTCACACAAAATGTATCAGGTCCTATGCATTATTGTAATCACACACTAGACTTGGTTTTGACCCTGGGCACTAACATAAAAAAACCTAAATATTCTCCCTCAGTTTTCCACAGTCTCAGACCACTACCTAATTTCATACGAACTGAGTTTAGATATTGAAAAAATGTGCATGCCCACATTACTATCTAAAGCGCTCACTAACCTCATCTACAGCCCCTAAATTTATTGAAAACATCACCGATTTATTGACCTCAGTCAGTAGTCCAGCAGACCCACTGGAGCTAGACAGACTAACCGACTACTTAGATAACACACTTCGATCGACTTTAGATAGTGTAGCACCACTTAAGCATAAAAATCTACAACAGAAAAAACTAGCTCCCTGGTATAATGGTCGCCAGCTTGAACGTCTTTCAAACAGAACTGGCCTGACTGTGCATGCCCTTGCTTACAGTGATCATGTCTTGTTTTATAAGGAAAAACTACAGGAAGCTAAAACACTATTATTCTGATGTTGTTCATGGTGCCCACGGTAGCCCTAGAGCTCTCTTTTCAACTGTCAATAAGCTAGTGAGCCCTGTGAAAAGTTTCCCTATGGTTCCTTCAGCTGAACTCTGCTCTCGGTTTTTCAGTCATAAAATACATACAATTTATTCACAGTTTCAGCCCACTGCAACCAGGCTAAACACAACTATTTTCTCAATTCAGCAGCAACTATTTTTCTACCTTCAATACTGTAAACCAACAGTATGTTTCACAGATTAATTTCTCAAGGGCAACTTCATGTCAGTTAGACCCTTTTCCAACACAACAGGTGAAAGCCGGTTTTCCATTTACCTGTCCTCTTATTACCAAGGTTATCAAAGCTTCACTTAGATCAGGAATGGTCCCAGCTTCTTTGAAACAGCCAGCCATTACTCCAGTTCTCAAGAAGCCTGGCTTAGATCCTGAGAATCTTGCAAATTATAGGCCCATCTCTAATCTCACTTTCCTTGCTAAACTGTTGGAGCGAACAGTAGCTGCTCAGTTAACAGAACATATTCAATCATGTAATCTGTTTAAGGTCTTCCAATCAGGATTTAGGAGGAATCACAGCATTGAAACTGCTCTTGTTAGGGTTGTCAATGATTTGCTGATGTCAGCTGAGTCTTCTTGTCCTATTGGACATTAACGCAGCATTTGATACAGTGTGTCATAGCCTTTTACTAACTCGGCTCAAAAATATGTTTGGCATAACTGGTACTGCGTTAGCTTAGCTTGGTTTCAGTTGTATCTTTCTGGTAGGCAGCAGTTTGTTTCAATGGGAAGTTTTTGATCTGACACAAGCTCCTTGTCACATGGTGTCCCCCAGGGCTCTGTTCTTGTGCCCCTGCTTTTTATTTTGTACATCCTTCCTCTTGGTGACATCATTAGACCTCATGGGCTGCAGTTTTGCTGATGATGTACAGATATACATTTGTGCAAAACCTTCTCACAGCTTGCCACCTAGTGCCTTGCTGAATTGCTTAACTGATGTGAGGGCTTGGACGATGGAGAACTTCCTGAGCCTAAATAATACAAAATCTGAAGCCATCATCATTGCTTCTCCTGCAACTATCAGAAGGCTTAGTGACACTACTGTTTGTATCCCTGGTTTTGTTGTCTCTACCTCAACACTAGTGAGAAATCTAGTTACTAGTGAGTATTTTTTGATTCTACATTATCATTTGAATCACATATTAACAAAATATGTAGGACAGCCTTCTACCATCTTAAAAATATTTCTAGGATTCGCCCTTTTCTCTCTTTCACTGCTGCTGAGACCATAGTCCATGCATTTGTAACTTCCAGACTCGACTACTGCAATGCTCTGTTGTGTGGCCTCCATGCTCGGGCTTTGAGCAGGCTGCAGTATGTGCTCAATTCTGCGGCTAGGGTGCTGACCTATAGAAGATCATGGGAGCATATTACTCCAGTCCCAAGTCGTCTTCATTGGCTTCCAGTGAAGTTCCGTATACAAATTGCTTGTGTTGGTGTTTAAATCCTTGCATGACCATGTCCCTTCTTATCTAAGTAGTTTACTTCAATCATACTCTCCAGTGCGTACTCTTCAGTCCTCAAAAGCCTCCATTTGCTTGAGGTCCCACATTTTAAGCTAAGCACCTTTGGAAATAGAGCATTTTGTTTTGCGGGTCCAAAGCGGTGGAATAGTCTTCCTGATGAACTGCGAGCTTGTTCATCTGTCGATGTTTTTAAAACCAGACTCAAAACTCATCTTTTTAAACTAGCATATGGATGATATTATGTGTATGTTTTTATGGTTATGTACGTGTCTATGTATGTATACATGTATGTGAAATTACCTTTTTATTTACATTTAATTTTTATTATCTTTTTATGCACAGTGTCCTTGGGTCTCTTGAAAGGCACTTCCCAAAAAAATGTATTATTATTATTATTATATAATGAAGAAACACCCACCTTAAAACAAACCGTAAGGAAATTAGAGTGGAAATGGCGGTCAACTAAACTGGAAGTATTTCACTGTGCCTGGAAAGACAGCCTTATCAAATATAGAAGGGCACTGATTGAAAATAATAAAGACAATCCTAGAGCACTCTTTAATGTAATCTCTAAACTTACAAACAATCGGGCAGCTACTGATCCACAGATCCCAGCCATTCACTCCAGCAATGCTTTTATGGACTTTTTTAACAACAAGATTGAAAATATTAGACAAACAATAAATGCCATATTACTAAATCCAGCCTGTCTGTCATCTGTCATTTGCAATTTCCCCCTGGGATCAATAAAGTATTTCTGATTCTGATCTGATCTGGTGTGGATGATATAGAACAAAACATAGAAGAAAGACTAGAGAACTCTGACCCACTACCACAGCTAGAATTGGAGAAAATCATCTACTCGTCAAATTGTACGACCTGCACACTTGATGCAATACCAACAAACTATTTAAAGAAGTATTACCAGTCATAATCAATCCCCTTTTAACAATCATAAATTCATCCCTTAGACTGGGTCCCATACCCAAAGCATTTAAACTAGCAGTTATTAAACCCCTGATCAAGAAACTGAATCTTGATCCTAGTGTACTATCCAATTACAGACCTATCTCTAACCTTCCCTTTATATCTTAGATCTTAGAAAAAGTTGTGGCCCAACAACCTAGGTCATACTTGCATACAAATAACAATAACAATAACATACAAATAATTCAATTGCAGATCTATCTCTAACCTTGTATGTAACTTTCCCTTCATATCTAAGATCTTAGAAAAAGTTGTGGCCCAACAACTTAGGTCATAAGTATTCATGCTAGTTCTTCTCGACCTCAGTGCAGCTTTTGATACAATTGATCATACTATTCTGCTAGAAAGAATGAAAAACCTGGTTGGAATAACAGGAACGGCCCTATCATGGTTTAAGTCTTACCTCACAGATCGCTAGCAGTTTGTAAAAGTAAATATCGTTTCTTCTATTCATACAAAAATGAGATTTGGAATTCCCAAAGGCTCCATTTTATCTCACCAGTAAAGATTTTATGGACTTTTTTTAATAATAAAATTGAGAATATTAGACAACAAACTCAAGCCACAGGATCAAATCCATCCTGGCTACCACCCGATGTGAATGATATAAAACATAATATAACTGTAAAAGAAAGACTTGAAACCTTTTACCCACTCCCACAATTAGAACTAGAGAAGATTATCACCTCCACAAACAGTACAACTTGCACACTTGATGCAATTCCCACAAAGTTGCTCAAAGAAGTACTACCAGCTATTATTGATCCTCTTTTAACTATAGTAAACTCATCCCTTAGTCTGGGCCATGTACCCAAAGCTTTTAAACTAGCAGTTATTAAACCTATGATCAAGAAACCAAATCTTGATGCTAGTACACTGTCTAATTACAGGCCTATTTCTAATTTGCCATTTCTGTCCAAGATCTTAGAAAGAGCTGTGGCCCAACAACTTAGTTCATATCTAAGTAAGAATCATATATATGAAAAATTCCAATCTGGATTCAGGCAACATCATAGTACAGAGACAGCTCTAGTCAAGATAACAAATGATCTTCTTCTTGCCTGGTGCTTCTTGACCTAAGCGCAGCCTTCGATACAATAGACCACAATATTCTCCTAGAAAGGTTAGAAAACATGGTTGGAATCACAGGGACAGCCCTATTATGGTTCAAATCTTACTTAACGAAACGTTATCAATTCGTAAAAGTAAACAATCTAAATTCAAATTATTCTAAAGTAAGATTTGGAATTCCACAAGGCTCTATTTTAGGACCATTATTATTTACATTATACATGTTACCGCTAGGCACAGTTATAAGAAACCATGACATTTCACTGTTACGCAGACGACGTGCAATTGTATATTTCAGCCAAGCCCGATGACAAACACAGATTAAAGAAAATAGAGGACTGTGTAAAAGACGTGAAAGGCTGGATGTTGCGTAACTTCCTCCTTCTAAACAGCAACAAAACAGAGGTCCTGCTTTTGGGTCCAAAAGTGGCAAGAAATAAATTATCAGATTTAATTTTAAATCTACCTGACTTTCCAGTTAAACCTGGTTCAGCAGCAAAAAATCTTGGTGTCATAATTGACCCGGATTTGTCATTTGATCAACACATAGGTAGTATCACTAGGACAGCTTTTTTACATCTTCTCAATATTGCTAAGATTAGAAATACCTTATCCCTTCAGGACGCAGAAACATTAGTACATGCCTTTATTACTTCAAGGCTTGACTACTGTAACGCACTACTGTCAGGATGCACCAGCAGCAATTTAAGAAAACTTCAAGTAGTTCAAAATGCTGCAGCCAGGGTCCTCACTAAAACTAGAAAATTTGAACAGATCAGCCCAGTTTTATCATCACTTCATTGGCTGCCTGTTAAATTCCACATTGACTACGAAATTTTGTTATTAACATATAAAGCTCTACATGGGCTTGCTCCTGAATATCTTCAAGATACAATTTCCTATTATGAGCCTCCACGTTCACTCAGATCACAGAATACTGGATTTTTAATTGTTCCCAGAATTCAGAAGGCCTCAGCTGGGGGAAGAGCCTTTTCTTATAAAGCCCCCAGACTCAGACACAGTCGCAATCTTCAAATCTAGGCTAAAAACACATTTGTTTAGTTTATCTTTTGGTAGCTAATGCTCCCCCATAGATAAAGGCGGCAGATCCGGGGGGTCCATGGACACAGGGAATTATAGTAAACTGAGACGCTGGTGCTGTCGTCCCGCCGCTTCTCGCGATCACTCAGGTTTGTTGACGGTGGAGCGGAGGGATGCCAGTGTTTCAGGATGCTCCTGTGTCTGTGTGTCCTCCTGGTTCTCTCCTTTTAGTTAAAGCTGTCATAGTCAGATCTGCCGGAGTCATTAGCCACACTCTGGAAATTTTCATATTTTGTACTTTACAAACACAAAACAGTTCAAAACTAATTCCATCCCTTTACATCTTTCCGAGTAAACGACTGCCCACCTGTCCGTCTGGACACTGATGGATGACTGTCGAGACCCTCCTCCACGCTTCAGACCAGCTGCCCACGCTCCAGCAACTACCAAGTGCCTTGAAGCTGTCCCTACACTGAAGTTCTCATGGACTACTAACTATCATCACCAGTAGATTGACCAGAGGAGGATGGGTCACCCCTTGTGAGCCTTGGTTCCTCCCAAGGTTTCTTCCTCAGCTGGGGGAGTTTTTCCTTGCCACTGTCGCCCCTGGCTTGCTCACTTGAGGGTTTTACATTTGTTTTTACATTTCATGTCAAATCTTTGTCTTACTGGAATTCTGTGAAGCTGCTTTGTGGCAACATCAGTTGTGAAAAGCGCTATATAAATAAATTTGATTTGATCATATCAGCCCAGTCTTATCGGCCCTTCACTGGCTTCCAGTTAAATTCCGTATTGATTACAAAATTCTTTTACTCACGTATAAATCCCTACATGATCTCGCCCCTGCATACCTGCGAGACCTCATCACGCACTATAAACCACCAAGATTACTCAGATCTCAGGGTGCCGGCCTATTACTAGTCTCTTACTAGTACCCAGAATTCATAAGACTTCAGCGAGGGGAAAGCTTTATCCTACAAAGCCCCTCAGCTCTGGAAAAATCTTCCAGCTAGTGTTCGGGACGCAGACACAGTCACTGTGTTTTAGTCTAGGCTCAAAACACAATTGTTCAGTTTAGCCTTTGGCAACTAACCTCTTTCTAGTTCAAGGTTGTCGTTTCAGGAACTCATGGACATGGGGAATCAGAGTAAACCCGGATGATGTGCTCACAATTTGTCTTGCTTGGAGCGGAAGGATGTCTTTGCCTGAGCTCCTTCTGGTTTCCCTACTCCCAGTCTGTTACAGTCAGGTCCATCACTACACTAAAGAAAATATTCACATGCTCTTATTCTCTGCTGCACTCAACTAAACTAACTGCTTCCCTTTACTGTTTTCTGAGAAAATGGTGGCCCACTGATGGAAGCTTGTTTGCTGGATTCTACTGCGGCCCAGGCCAGACCAGCTGCTTACCTCCATCTACTGCTGCCTGACTCTGACCACTCACCATGATCAACTACACTGAAGTAGAAATGGACTCACCAGTATCACCAGTAGATTGACCAGAGGAGGATGGGTCACCCCTTGTGAGCCTTGGTTCCTCCCAAGGTTTCTTCCTCAGCTGGGGGAGTTTTTCCTTGCCACTGTCGCCCCTGGCTTGCTCACTTGAGGGTTTTACATATGTTTTTACATTTCATGTCAAATCTTTGTCTTACTGGAATTCTGTGAAGCTGCTTTGTGACAACATCAGTTGTGAAAAGCACTATATAAATAAATTTGATTTGATTTGACTCAGATTAGCAACACTGGCTGATTCTTCAAATCTGATGCATGATTTTTATGCCCCAAGATTGATGTCACTATTATGATGATTATTATTATAATTATTAATTTATGTAGCATAATGAAACTTAATTGGTGTTAATTTAAAATGCAATCTATAGTTTGATTTGAGGAGGATGTTTCCCCTTTGTGAGCCTTGGTTCCTCCCAAGGTTTAAAACACAGTATAAACGGGGTGTAAATACCTTAAACACGTTTATCTTCAGTAAAACACGGTATAAACGGGGTGTAAACATCTTAAACGCGTTTATCTTCAGTAAAACACGGTATAAACGGGGTGTAAACATCTTAAACGCGTTTATCTTCAGTAAAACACGGTATAAACGAGGTGTAAATATCTTAAACACGTTTATCTTCAGTAAAACACAGTATACATGGGATGTAAATATCTTAAACGCATCTTTAACTTCAGTAAAACACGGTATAAACGGGGAGTAAATATTTTAAACACATATTTACCTTCAGTAAAAACAGGTCTTGATTTCTCTCCGACACACAGCTCTCCTGCTTCTCCCTCGCACACACATTCTCCGCTCAACAAAACCCGCCCCCTCTCACACGATTGGCTAGGAAAAATATACCATCTGCTCTCCTATTGGACAGTCCCCACAGAGACAGCGTCCTCAGTCCAGATGATTATTTCAATAGGTTGTTTTCAGTCACGTGGTTACTCCATACAGTGAGCAGGATAAGAACACGTGTATGGCATGCATTTGAGGCCAAAATCGTCATAATTATAATGGTTACAGATAATGAATGAATGTTTCTTTTATGTCTACAGAGCTATTTTTTTTCAGTGTACAGCATGTTTTTACATCTGCAATGGTTTTGTTAATGTACAGACGGCATATTTTAGGTCTACCGAATTTTTTGTTTGTTTGTTTGTTTGCTTTTGGGGTTTTTATTTGTTTGCTTACTCCGGTAAAGTTAGTTTCATATTCGCATATTCAGATTTCTTTCTTCAATAATTCTCAAACGGTGTATGCAAATGAGTTAATACTTGCAATTTAAAAATACACCACATGTAATGATAAATGTGATACATTTATCATTACAAATTTCAATAGCTTTTGAAGCTTTGATGATATTGTTTCAAAACAAGTTGTGTTTATTCAAGTACAACTCACATGAAATACTACACCTCTTATTTAGGTAAATTTAACCATTGCTGGCCCCGTGGTGTTATATTTTTAAGAATAAATTTCAATTGATTATGAATGTTTAATGAAATTGCTCTGAAATAACATGTAGCTGTTTGAATGAAGTAATGGCGGGATATGCAATAATTTGAGTAGGTTTCTTAACAGTTCTTTTAAATATTTTTATTGACCAACTGTCAATATTTGGCAGAATATTTCTTTAATTATATACACACAAAACTACACCAATAGTTACAATCCAAAAATGTACTTTTAATGTAAAATTTAAGTAAATTGTCTGACTTCACTCATGAGAAACATAACATGTGCCAGGTTTGTACATACAGTAGGTGTATGCAAAAGGTTGGTGTATCCACAGGATACATTTAAAGAAGGTTTTCTTTAAATGTATCCTGTGGATACACCAACCTTTTGCATACACCTACTGTATGTACAAACCTGGCACATGTTATGTCTCTCGTAAGTGACATAATTAGTAGAGCACACATTCCCAGGAAGCAGAGGCTACCTTATTTAACGCATAAGACAAGATGTGTTGCTACTTGTTTTGGACAATCTCCTAGGTCCACAATGGCCTTTTACAGACACACTTGCTTTATGCTCACAGTTTGTTATTTTGATATCCAAAAAAAGACAAGTATGTCAGAGTATTCCTCTGCAGTCTCAGCCTTGTTTATGACACAGCACACAAAACCAATGAACATCTTTTGCAGGGATGATAATATTAAGGCAATCCAAATGAAACCAGTGCCGGCATCTTTCACAGTTGTTAAAGTAATGGGTTATTGCAAATTTTTACTAGGCATTTGTAAAGGCATTGGTATCTAAGAAACAAACACAGCAAATGCTTGTGAGAATACGTTTTGGCCAAATGTTGCTGACACACTGTAGCAGGCAACTCCTTTACCAATGTAGTGTTTTACTGAAGATAAACACGTTTAAGATATTTACATGTTTTTATTTAAGAAATTTAAGGCAATATACCTGAGCAATTAATCAAAATTCACATTTAGAATTTCTAACTGAAATAATCTTGCCTATATCAATTATGTTGATTATTTTTAGTCTGTTTTGTCCCCATTGTGTGTTCATGTAGTGTCCCTTTAAAACCGCACTACCAAGCTGTAGTCACGTGATTCTGCCCCTATCACCTAAATGCTAAATCAAACAAAGCGACTCCAGCAGCTAGCTTGTTTTGGACGTGCTGTGTTTTGATTATATTTAAGGTGATGCTGAACAAAAAGAAGTTAAATGTAAACAAGCTCTCAGCAACATCAGAAAGATAAAATCACATATTTAATACTGGAGCATATTTACAGCACAAGACTTGTCATTGAACTATGAGGGTCAAAAATACAAAAACAAAATAATCGTTCATTAATCGTAATTGTGGTAAAATGTACAATTAATCGTGATATTGATTTGCGCTTATATTGGCCAGCCCTAGATAACTTATGACTGTGGAGACTGTGGGAAGAGTTTTACTCAACAGGGTCATCTCCAAAGACACCAGCACATTCACACAGGAGAGAAACTGTATCACTGTTCAGAGTGTGGGAGGAGTTTTACTCAACAGGGTAATCTCCAAAAACACCAGCGCATTCACACAGGAGAGAAACCATATCAGTGTTCAGAGTGTGGGATGAGTTTTACTCACCAGCTTAGTCTCAAAACACATCAATACATTCACACAGGAGAAAAACCGTATCACTGTTCAGAGTGTGGGAAGAGTTTTACTCACCAGCTTAGTCTCAAAACACACCAGCGCATTCACACAGGAGAGAAACCGTATCACTGTTCAGAGTGTGGGAAGAGTTTTACTCACCAGCTTAGTCTCAAAACACACCAGCGCATTCACACAGGAGAGAAACCGTATCACTGTTCAGAGTGTGGGAAGAGTTTTACTCACCAGCTTAGTCTCAAAACACACCAGCGCATTCACACAGGAGAGAAACCGTATCACTGTTCAGAGTGTGGGAAGAGTTTTACTCACCAGCTTAGTCTCAAAAAACACCAGCGCATTCACACAGGAGAGAAACCATATCACTGTTCAGAGTGTGGGAAGAATTTTACTGTAAAGGGTAGTCTCCAAAAACACCAGTATATTCACACAGGAGAGAAACCATATCAGTGTTCAGAGTCTGGGAAGAGTTTTACTCAACAGGGTAGTTTCCAAAAACACAAGCGCATTCACACAGGAGAGAAACCGTATCACTGTTCAGAATGTGGGAAGAGTTTTAATCATCAGAAATCTGTCCGGAAACATCGCTGCATTCACCCAGAACCAGAAAGGTTAGCACTGAGTGAGGGATTACCTTCAGAGATTGGGATTTAATTATTGTATTGGGTCAAATTCAATGTAAAAAATATCCTTAAAGCTGAATTGTGTAGTGCTTGGGAATTTGGAGACGTCTGATTGAACTGTGTGATACCAGATACCACGGACTGTTTTTGGAATTGTTTTTATTTTCAAGTAGTGGCTTCATAATTAATTCTTACAGATTATTTTTCCCCCTCCGAATTGAGCTTTCGCTGTTTTTTAAAAGACCTTGAATTTGTGTGACTTGTTACAGTGAAACAACCTCATCTTATTTTGTTTACCCACTTGAGACAGATATGCAGCAGACATTTTAGTAGTAACTAATTTATCAGTAAATCACAGAGAAAGAGGATGTTGAAAGTCGGTTCAGCTCCCTCTTTATTTCAGTGGAACAACTACACTAAACCACAGACACAGTCTGGGGTTTGAGAGCCCGGCACACCATCCATCCAGTCCGACTCTGAGGAGCCAGAGGAGATCATCCAGCAAATGGATGAGTAGAGGGTGCCAGTCGTTGTGGACGATGCTTTTGAATCTGAATGTTTTAAATACAATTATTAATTTGTAAGAACATATCAAATTTTGGTTGAATGAGTGTTCTTAAAGAAATAAAAATGTGAAGAGAGGTCAATTTCCTATCAGTTCTGTGTTTAATAAGGTATAGGTGAAAACAGTGCAGCGCTTGGAGCAGGTGAAGGAAGTGAGGCGCTGTGTTATACAGTGTTACAGGACTCTGTTGGTGCCAAGATCGGCCAAATTGCCCATGTCTGTCTCTGACCTTTGTTTACTTTTAGTAAGTAACTGAAACTGGGCTTTCTTTTTATGGATTTCGCAAAATACTGGGGACCAGTAGTAGTGGGGATACTGGAAGAAAAGAAGTAGGGGAATGCTGCCCTAGCCTTTCCCTTAGACACATAATCAACTGTGGTTTATTAATAGCCCATGTTGTGTTTTTCCACAAAAACTGATTTTATTGAACTTTAATTATGAAAACTGTGAAATATTACATAATTTACACATGAACATTTTACACTTTCAGATTTTTAGTTATTCCCTCCATCCATTGTCCACAGTTTATCCAGGTCTGGGTAACAGGTGAAGCAGTCGGAGTAAAGAAACCCAGACCTCTCTCTCCCTAGCCAGTTCTTCCAGAGGGACACTGAGGCGTTCCCAGGCTAATTGAGACATATATTCTTAATTCTTTTAAGAAGTATCCTAGTCATCAGAGGTCATCTGGCGTAGCTGAAGCAAGTGGTGGAATCACTTATACCAGTGGTATGTGTGCTACAGTTTGAGAACCACTGATATAAGTGATTCCACACATGGGGAAGTCAGACCATTTGGAATTGTTGCATTTTTTTATACATGTATACCAGTGGCGGATGCTGGTCTTTCAAGGAGGGGAAGCTCAATTTCGGCCTACATCATAAAATGTGTCTGTTTATTTATACGTAAATTCTACCCTCCTTTCTTTTTAAGAAAATGATCTGTGACCCTGTCGTACCAACAAGGCGTCTTTTCCAGGGACTTGACTAGTGTCCTCTCAATGGCCAGCAGAGTTAGGCTGCTTAAACGGCCTTGGCCCATGTGAAGTGTGTCCGCCTGTGCTCCCACGGATCTTTACACCAAAGGATCGCTGATTCGCTCATTTCACTGTCAATCAAAAAGGAATTCAGCCTCAGACAGATCATCCAATCATCATGCAGAAGCTAAGCGTCCGGGCCAGCTGAGGCCAGCCCACTGCCCCATAGGCCCCCAGAGATGCTGAGTGTCCAATGGGCGGGACAAAGCCCAGCATTTATCCAATGACTCGTCTCGTTTCGCTGCTTCGCTATTGAACTCTGTGGACACTCAGAGTCCACGCTGTTTAAAACACTGTGAAGCTGCAGGAATGATTGAGAGAAAAGCTGCATATTTACCAGTGATAAGAAGCTGATTCTAAACAAAAGTTGAGCGCGTTGTAGTGCATATTTATTCAATGGCATGTACACACAATAGTATATATTTGATCACTTATTTTTTTACATTTTAGGGGAAGCTGAGCTTCCCTTGCAGTCTTAGAGCAATTGCCACTGATGTATACACATGTATATATTGGAACATAAATTGTGACGGACTAGTGTAAATTTCAAACGAGGAAGTAACTGCAGGCAGTTTCTTGTTTCTGTGTTAGTGATAAGTTTTATTGACTAAAAGTGAAAGTGAAGTGTAATAATCAAGTTTTTGAGAGTCACTGAGCAGTGAGCCTGGGTTTGCAGCTGCTGACTTTAGCTGGATTAACTCACTTTATCACGTTAGACATTGATATGGCTGTAATAACACGGTCCAGTGTGTATTTTGAGTGATATATGAGTTTTATCATGTAGTCAACTTTATCTTATTTGATTACACACATTCCTCCAGCTCAGAATTCTTGTACACATCACACTTACACTTTTATGTGATATGTGAGAAAGGACCAGCTCAAGGTCTGAGACCTGAAGTCTGAGGTTATTTGGTAAAACGTGGCTGGAAGATAATGAAAGCATTGTTAATGATGCAACAAATAATGTCTATACAACAACCTAAAAAATCATGTGCTCTGGAAATAATGAAGGGGTGTGATATATTTGGGAGGACTGGGAGAAGCCAGGTGTAAGTCAAGAGATTGTCAAAACCTATGAGGATGTGAAGAACAGGAACATACTGAATGGGAATAAAAAAGAATAAAATGGCCTTGAGTATAGATAAGAACCTTTTCTAAGAAGCACACAAACTTTATTTTAAACCTAATTGTGTCTAGTAAACAAAGTCTGAAGAGTTAACCGGAAGCAGAAGTCCTTATATGTACATGGGGAATAAGGTACCCTTTTATTGTAATGGAATCCAACTCAGCCTATGGACTGTGTGAAGAAGGTGGTGTAATATCCTTATCACCACTGAATACTGATTAAAAATGAGAGCTTCACAAATGTGTATGTATTCCTAGACCTACCCAGGTTAATGTGTCTATACCTTGCCCTGTTTCATAAATGCTTTTGGTATCACTTTTTAGACTTACCAGGGTTGATGTGATTATACTTTAACCTGTTTAAATAAAGTATGAAACCTGTTCTCTTTTGAATCTGAAACCTGTGTCTGCAATTTTTTTTAGTTATTGATTTTCTATAGTAATTGTGATTTTTAATAAGGCATATTCAAAGCTAACTCAGGCTTTAAAGGAGAAAGCCTTTGTGGCCCGACATTTTGGTGGCCCGTACCACGGGGAGCTGAGATGGATCCACATCGCTGGCGCAGATCAACACCATGATCAGCAGCAAGTCAGTAGGGGACACCGCTGCATTCTTCTGTGAGTGAGAGCCTAACGTACAGCCGTCATACATAAAAAGAGAGCTAAGCAGAACCTATTTAAAATTCTGCATTGGTGTAACTCAGGCTTTGTATTTCACAGAGGTTTGTAGTTGGGTCCTGGAACCGTGTAAATTATTGACCAAGTTTCAGAAAAAGAAATGTGTAATAAAAAGACATAAAAAGGAGTAATAGTTAAGAAAAATGAATCACTCAGAGTGATACCTGGCTGTATGAAAAGTAAAAAGACTGCAGCACAAAGACTACAGTAGAAGACTGTAGCTTGAGAGAAAAAATGCCAAAATGTGCACCATGTATGTTTTGTTTGTTTGTTTGTCTTGCCTAAGGTTTTGTTGTGTTTTGCGTTTATTGTTGTTTGTCTGTTTGGGAAAACCTTGCCTAAGGTTTTGTTGCGAACATGGAATAGAAATGGTGATTGGTAAATAGAGGCCTTCTGTGATTTGATTTGGATAAAACTGTTGTTTTTAATGGGAATTAAATTTTAATGATGTTTATTAAAATGCTAAAACTTAAAATGAGATGTTTAAAATAAAGAGGATATATCCGTTTGGGAGATGAGTACAATCATATGAAACTCGTTTAATTCCATCTACATGTAAGAAAGTGCCTACGCTGTCTTTTGAAGCTTTTAAAAGATTGATTCTTGGAAATAGAGAATACAGATTAAATGATTGAGTTGGTTAACATCAAGCCTTAATATCAGATAGAATATAAGCAATTAACTGTAATAATATCTACAGTAAACGTGTTATAATGTAAAAGTAAAAAGACTTGTTGATCAATACAGAGGGTCAACAATTCAACAATAAAGAGAGTCCGTACATTAATAAGGAATATAAAATATATTTACAAGGGTGTATAATGGGAGTAGATCTCCGACAAAAAAAAAATAATGGAAAGTGATTTAATAATAGAGACAAAGGGAATACGTACACAGTTTTGGTTAGAAAGATTTTATTGAAATAGAGAAGAAGAATTAGTTAATATTAGTAAATCAGCAGAATTAATTAATAATTCATTTAATTTAATAATTTAAGGGATGCTGAAATTATTTTTCCCCATTTGAGAATAAAAGATAGAATAAAAAGAATTTGGAGAAAAATATTTATTGGGACCTGTACTGAACTTATTATTAAATAGTCAAGAGTCAGTAAAAGCAGAGCTTGGCATGGAACCGCTTCCATGGGGGAGTTCAAACCTGATAACATGAAACAGAATTACAGTACTGTACTGTTGAAAATTAATGTAAATTTACTGCATTTTTTTACAGTGCACTCACTGTTACTCCTCACACAGCTCTGAAATGTCAGTCCTTAAACTCTGACAGCAGGCTCCAAAAATCCCTTTCCAAAGCTGACACTCTCTGTAGAAGTCTGTAACAATTCTGACAGCACATGTGTTGAACAAAATGATGAGGCATTTCACAAGTTTCTTCTACTGTAGCCTGTTGAAACTGTCCTGGTTGTCGGAACAGTCCCGGTTCCTAGGGCAATCACACTACTTTAAAAAGCAGAAAATATCCAGTTTTGGCTTCGTAGTGCTGCTGACTTGTCTACATTTAAAAGCTCAGATACTCTCACAGAAAAACAAGTAGGATTCAGAAAAAAGTAAAGAAATAAATGATAGCAGAGCTAAGCAGCGAAGTGTCTGAACAGCAAGGAAGCAGGAAGAAATGGACCCATTACAAAAACAAACTAAGCTGTTCTGCATTAATTATCTGACGTGTGTTATGTTTCTGATGTTGAGTCATTGGTTCATTTTTTCAAACACTTAACATATTACAGAATTAATGTGCTGCTGTTTTTATTTGGAAACAAACGTATTTATTTAATTAATAAATCATGATATAGGTTTATTTGGAACACACACAGGCCTACATAGTGGAACAGTACCAATTCAACCCAGACTTCTGAAAAGTTTCGTAAAATATCTGTATCTTATTCTAAAATGTACATGAACTAGTTCCTATGTTTTTAAATGAGAGGTTAATCTGGCATTTTCCAAACAGATATCCGTGGTAAATCAGGTCGATATCTATTAAATAAACCTGAAAAACAGATTCTGGTGGGGCTTAATGCATACTCACACTACATGTGACACTTATAAGTCAAAGACATAGTAACAGCTGTGTAAGGACTTCTTTAACCAATCACCACCAGTCCCTCCATTGATCAGTTCTGCAGATTGACCCTAACTTTAACTCAGTGTTTCATCATCTGTTCAGTTGAGTTCTCATTTACTCTGTCAGCCACACCTCAGATCACTCTTAGTTCTCTGTGTAATGAACATTGTAGACCCCATTCACCTGTAAAACAACATAAACTTCTCGGAGGACACAACAATAGTGGGCCTCATTTCAGATGGTGATGAGGGAGTCTGCAGGAATGAGGGGGAACGTCTAGGTCCTGGCTCTTCACACCTCTAGGACAAAGGAGATCATTGTGGACCATCAGAAGAACAAAGACAGACAGACCACCTCCCCCTCCACATCTTTGGAGAAGTTCCACATCAACAAACACCTAACCTGGTCTCCTAACTGCACTGACTCCCATTCCACCCCCTTCCTGACCACATCACCCCCCATACACTAGAACCTTGTACTGTGAATGTGTTCATTCTGTACATTTGCAGTCAGTGAACACTCACTCTGCACATACCTCTATACTCTGTCTGTTCTGTAGTGTCTTCTGCACAGTAAGTGTTCACCGTCACTTTAAAGCAGTGATATTTATTAGTCATGACTGTTATTACTGTGTACTCTGCTTCTAGCACTGTCTGATGGACATACAGACTGCTCCTGACATATATATTAAACATATGGCCTTGGGTGCAGCATTAAGAGATGTTCACTGTTCTGAGTTTATACATATGTTCTGTGTCTGTGCTCCAAATGGGGAAATGTTGAGGATGAGCTGCCAGAAGGATAAGAGATAATAACCAAACTCCATATTCCTATATTTGGAAAGATAAAAAATCATATATATTGGAGTGCTGGCCCAGAGCGTGGAAGAGAGAACAGCGCGCTGAATCAGACAACTCTCTCACGGGATCCTTAAGAACCCGTAAGACACAGTTTCTGTAAATAAAGATGTATTTCCACCTTTTCCATCACCTGTCTTCACTATACAGTAAATAAACAACAAAAAGATGGTGACGATGATGGGATATTGAGTTGTGTCCTTTCAGCTTCAGACGGCTCCTGCATTCGAACTCCCGCTTTAAGCAGGCAAATAAAGGTGAGATTTTTCACAAATTTGAGCACTGGTTGTTTGTTTGAGCTGTTTGTTGTTAGAGGGGCTGCACTGTCTTGGGTTCATAAGTATATACAGTATTGTGTAGATGATGTTGCGGGAGCTTCTTCGTTCTAAATTTGTATAAAACTAGAGGAACATAAAAATAGAAATAAAGGAAAAAGGGAACAATGAAGTAAAGGAAACAGATGTAACAGAGGAAAGAAAAAAGTTGAAGTATAAGTGTAGAACAGCTTAGTTAGTTACAATACAGTGTGTTAAGATGTATTTGGCCACTGTGTTATTGTGGGATTGGATTATATTCAAAATAGTGAGAAAATCTGGGGCCCAGTGGCATTTGGTTAAAATTTATATCAGGTTCAAAGTGAAGGAATATAAGGGAAATAGAAGAGAAATGAGGAATTAAAAGAGAAGAAATAGAAGACAAAAGGAATAAAAGGAAAAGAGAAAATAGTGAGTTAAATAAGGATAGGAATCCACTATTTGGTTAAAGCCCTATTTTAGAGGCGGGGTTTGACCGGCCGTAAATCCTGACAAATCACTAGGTGATTATTGGGTCAGTTCAAAGGAACTGGAGGTGTAAACTGAGATTTAATTTGGGGTGTCCACTCGAAACACTGTTGATGAACACTGTACTGATGCTGTCTCTCTTTGAATTATTACACCTCATAAGGAGCATAAAGAGTTATAAATGTGGTTTATGAATATGAATTATTATTTGGGCAGGGGGTTTCTGATCTAAGCTTTGCTGCAGACTTAATGTTGTGTTGCAAATATTTAGTGGTAATTATCATATGTAGAAGTGCTTGTTGAGGCTTATATAAGTTTGTATATTCATTAATTAGAAGGTAGTTAGACAATGCTTATTTAAATCTAAATTTATGGTGTACTTAGTAATTGTAGTACTTAGTAAAGGGGATTTAGTGGTGTTAATTTGTATTGCATATTAAGGTTTGATTTCTCTGAAGTTGGCAAATTCAATTGGGGTTTAATTTCTGTTGATTATGGTAATATAGTACCCTATAAACAGGAAAAAGGGGGAGGAATAATTTAAAAAGTGTAAGCTGGGAACATATTAAGCCATTATTATGACAAAAATGGGCACTAATGTTTCAAAAGGGGTTACTCCTGTTGAAATGTTTAAGAAAAATAATCCTTTAATAAAAGGCATTGCAAAAATATCTGCTAAAATTTATAAGCGATGGCCTGACATAGACCAACCATGGCTGGTAGAGGGGACACTAACCCAGATGCAATTAAAACAATGGAGGTACTTGTATCAACATACAAAGCATGACAGAAGAAAGGGCATCAAGGAGAAAAGCAAAATGAATAAAGACTAATAGAGCTTGGCATTCTGCAGTTATTTGAACAAGAGAGTCAGAAACTGATAAAGGCTGCAAATGAAAAGAGGGAGAAAAGTGCAGAAGCAATAAATCAGTGTACAAAGGTAATAGAAAAACAAATGGCAGAAGTTAGTGCCACTTTTTCACTTGTGGACTTGAAGTCTACCCTCAGCTTCCAATGATCAGTCAAGGAGGAAGCTATCACATCCGAGATGAGGATGACTACAAAATAGAAGCAGGACAAGCAGAGACGGTGCTAAAGCTGTATCTGAGTTCCAAAAGCAAGAAGTGAATATGATATCTGCAGACTAAAGGTCATCTGAGAATTTAATTTTTTTTTTGGTGGTATCACAATAAACACTTAAAAAGGGAAGTTTGCGTTCATGTTCTTTCTGTGTGTGTCCGTATATGTGTGTCTATGTATGTGCGTGTGTGTTTGTCTTCCTTACAGATCCACTGTTTTCCAGTCCCACCAATTCCCTATGCCGTGCTTTGGTTCTTCAAACATTCAGATATAGAGCTGTACTGGAACACAATCCCAGGAGAGAAATTCTTATATATCTTATATTGTGTACCTCACTTTGTTATCTCGTTCCTCTATGCTGATTTCTGCCTCTTGCTCTTGACTTTTTTGCTGATTGTAGAAATATTGTAAACATATACAGTGCCGGGTGTAGGGAATGGCTGCCGTGGGAGTGGCTGAAGTTGTTGTATCAATGTTTGTCTTCACTTGGATTGTCAACCAATTTGAGTATCTTGTTCTTTTCATTTCTTCTCATCATACATTTACTGTCAGTAAATCACCACATACACTGTCATGGCCCCTTACTCCTAGACAAGGTCATAACAATCATGATAACTGAACAAAGGAATCATAGCGGTGTAAATGTTATGAAAATGTAATTAAGCTGGTTAAAGTAAGTGATATTAGTAGAATCAAATCAAATCAAATTTATTTTTTATAGTGTCTTTTACAACTGATATCACAAAGCAGCTTCTCAGAATTCCAGTAAAGACAAAGTTTTAAGATGAAATATAAAAATGCAAAGAATGTAAAAATCCCCAGGTGAGCGAGGCCAAGGGTGACAGTCGCAAGGAAAAACTTCCTCAGCTGAGGAGGAAAACTTGGGAGGAACCAAGGCTCACAAGGGGGACCTACCCTCATCTCATCAATCAACTGGTAATAACAGTTAGGAGTCTGTGAAAACTTCAGTGTAGGGGGCAGGCAGCCCCGAACATTTTCTGGAAGATCATTCCAGAAATGGGGGGCTTTATAAGAAAAAGCTCTTCCCTCAGATGAGGACTTCTGAATTCTGAGAACTATTAAAAGTCCAGTACACTGTGATCTGAGTAATCGTAGAGGATCATAATAGAAAATAGTATCCTGAAGGTATTCAGGAGGGAGCCCATGTAGAGCTTTATATGTTAATAACAGAATTTTGTAATTGATGCGGAATTTAACAGGCAGCCAATGAAGTGATGATAGAACTGGACTGATATGTTCAAATTCTCTAGTTTTAGTGAGGACCCTGGCTGTAGCATTTTGAACTAGTTGAAGTTTACTTAAATTTCTGCTGGTGCTTCCTGACAGTAGTGTGTTACAGTAGTCAAGCCTTGAAGTAATAAAGGCATGTACTAATGTGTCTGTGTTCTGCAGGGATAAGGCATTTCTAATCTTGGAAATGTTGTGAAGATGTAGAAAAGCTGTCCTAGTGATTACATGTGTTGATCACATGATAAATCTGGGTCAATTATGAAGCCAAGGTTTTTTGCTGCTGAACCAGGTTTAACTGAATCTGAAAGTCAGCAAGATTTAAAATTAAATCTGATCATTTATTTCTTGCCACATTTGGACCCAAAAGCAGGACATCTGTTTTGTTACTGTTCAGAAGGAGGAAGTTATGCAACATCCAGCCTTTCACGTCTTTTACACAGTCCTCTATTTTCTTTAATCTGTGTTTGTCATCGGGTTTGGCTGATATATACAATTGCATGTCATCTGCGTAACAGTGAAAGTGAATGTCATGTTTTTTTTAACTGTGCCTAGTGGTATCATACATAATGTAAATAATAATGGTCCTAAAATAGTCTTGTGGAGTTCCAAATCTTATACGTTGCCTTGATCAGAGGCAAGAAGAAGATCAGGTAACACTTTATAATACAGCCAGTGTCCTAATGTGTACTTACCCAGAACTTACAGTGTACCTTCAGGCATTTTATGGAGTATTTTCCTGCGATTTAAAGTGTATTTACCCAGTACTTAGTGTACCTTCCCATAATGCCATTATATGTGTCAGTACCTCTAAGACACTTACCAGCCCGCGTTTTAACGTGTACTTCCCTGACATATACAGTGCATCTCCTCGTTTTTTTATGGTGTACATTCCAGCATTTTAAGGGAATACTTATAGTGTACCTTCACATAACTCACAGATTGCTTATATGAATTGGTTTCCTTTTACTTAAAGTATAAAAACAGAGAACTGTAGGGAACTACATAATCCAGCCCGCTCCCCATTGTTTCACTGTAGTTACAGTGTAAGAAGCTGAGAACTGTGGGGAACTACATAATCCAGCCCGCTCCCTGTTGTTTCACTGTAGTTACACTGTAAGAACGAGTGAACTGTGAGGAGCTACATAATCATGTTCATAATTACAGTCTAGAGGGGTGGCTTAGTTCAGTGATGAATATTCATCTGATCTAAATCTAATCTGAGGTGTTGCTGCTATCATCTGAATATGATTTAATATTGATTAGGTTGTTGATACGAGCTGATTGAATTTTTCTACCCTTACATTTAATTTGGGGCAAAGGCATAGTTTCAACTAAGTGACGCCTCAAGGCAGTTTGCAGACGGTGGGTTTAGCTTGTCTGTCTGAGGCCTGGTCCCAGCTCTGGATTTTCAGCAGATGTTTACACTGATGTAGCATCAAGCTACTTGTTGAGAAACTATTTAAATTAATTGCTTGTTGAAAGCAAATCTAAAGTGTTCAGACTAAAGTAAATTATCTTACAGATTAGGGTTACTAAAACACTTATGTTAACTTTGCAACATTATTCAATGTATAACCCAGCAAACACACAACTTCCACACAACGTTGTATTTTAGGAGTGGTTATGTTGGTGGCCACGTTACTTAACAGGCACTCTCTTACTATGTTGTTAATATGTTGCACTAAGGTTGGTGGCAATAAAACCCTGCATCTACTTTCTATCAACCTATTGATAAAGGTTGCAGTTATGAACTATGTGGGTTGGTGCCAACATAACCAATGAAGTACGTTATGACAACTGCGCGAATCAGATTCTACTGGTCCCGCTGCAACCTTGTGTCCACCTTTCTGCAACCTGCTCCTAGAGGGCACGAGAGAAATTCAATTTTTTGTCAGTTGGCGAAGAACCGTTGCTGCGTAGAAGTCTCACAGGATTTCAGGTGAGTGATTTATAAATTATGACTATAAAATATAAATTTTAGAACATTTTCGAATGTATATTTTGTATACTATATACGTACTACCATAGTCCCCATTTACAGACAATTCTGGGTAGATAGGTCAGTATTCTTGCTTAGTTTATCAGCATTATTTGTACAATTGATGTTAGCTAGTTAGCTAATGTTACTGAACAGAACGTATAACTAATAAGTTATACTAATATACTAATATTTAAAACTATAATTTTAAAGAGCATTCGAGTCCCACACCTCTTCCAATACTCGCCTGCCTTTTTCGTTGGTCCTGAAGTTATTTTGACGTTTTAAACGAGTATTAGTGTGGCAAAAGGGTGTTGTGAGTCGACTCTTCTGATTCTAAAACTCCTATGACTACAATAGACAAAATACTTTTGTCTTTTTGCCATCGTACTGTATAGCTACAACTGAGGGAAATGTTGATAGAGGTGTGTGTCTGAACAAAAGAGAGTTTGAGTGACTGCGAGTGCCATGAATGGGTTAATTGGCAAATGCTAACGCATCTCACTGTAAGTTCAGTCAGACGCATTTCACATAAATGTCTTGGTATGTCTACCTTTTAACTGCCCAAACAATAAATTGTAGGCAATTTCACTTGCTGTTGTGTTATGTGGATACTATGAGGTAGCTGGACTTAATGTGTGCATTTCTTTTTTCCGTTTTCCTGTCGTCCACATGTTGAAATACATTTATCATCTCGTAATTAATAATTGCGTATAGGTCTAACCTACCATTTAGAAGTTTAGAATAATAATACAAAAGTTTTTAATCCATATTCTCAATAATGTAAAACCCATTTACTTTAGTTTATGTTTAAAACGTTTCTATTCTACACTTAAATACTACTAATGTGCAAATTTACAGGTCTCGGGTAATTAGGACACTATCAAGGATGCTCTAAACAAAAATGAATTATTCAGAATAATGAACTCATGCATTAACTCATTATACATCAATGTATATTTATTTATCAATTTATTGTTCAAAGAATTTTTAAAATATGTAATCAAATATGTAAAAATACTGTAAATGAATAGTTTGTAATATTTATTTTCCCAATGCGATATTTATTAATGTACAGTGACATGCCAAATGTCATGGAGTAGCGTTATGTAAATTGATTTTCAAGTGTTACCTCAGAGGATGACTTGGCAATGCCCGTACCTGTATACATTGTGAGGTGTTATCCTGTGAGTGAGGTTGAACATTGGCCAGCATGCTAATGTCAAGGCGACATATATTATCAGAGTTTGGAAAAGGCAAGAGAGCATGTGTCAGACAGATGGCATGTTCCACTTCCAAAGTTGAGTGGGCATTTAACATTCCTCTATCTACAGTATAACATGTGCAAGGAATACATAATCGAAGACTTTACCAAGACAAGCGATCACAGGTCAGTGCAATGTTCTTTAGCTTCAGCAGGATATGGGAGCACAAGGTCCACCAGTCCATGTCTTCATGGGGTCTGGGTCACATACACACTGTACAATCAGTCCAAAACAACCGATTCATTGGACCAAGCCACATGTTGCCAGTCTTCTAGCGTCCTTTTAGCAACCTTCTGAGCCCATGTAATGTGGTGTTTGGTTTCATGGTTTGAACAGAGGCACTCTGGTAGGTCTTCTTGTGGGTGGACACTGTGCTATAAACTGTGGGTGGTAATGCCTTCTATGATGTATTCCCTGTACAATGGATTGAGTAATATTAAATGGCCACAAAACTTTGAAAATGTTATGTCCCATCTGTCTGGCACCCACTATCACGTCGTTCAAACAGTCTTTTAAGGTAACATCACTTAATAATCAATTCACAAACTGCTATTCTATGACATTTGGCATGTCAGAGTAAATTATATTTTAAATTATTTAATGACCCAGTCACTCCTACACTCTTATTTTACAGCAATATAATAATGGATTTGTGATAACAGTTGATGAGTTTCTGACTTTAAATTGGACCTCTTAATATTTAAGGATGGTTAAAAGAGGATGGAGCAGGAAAGACTACCTCAAAAGATGGAGATCAGCCAGGAGAATTCTTGGAGGATTAGGGGTCTCAGAAAACAAAACAGAAAAAAATATGATAACAATTTCTTCTCTCATATCTGAGGCAAGCAGCCAGGAGCCTATTGTAGGGACAATTTGCAGTCCTTACTTGTCTGAGGAATACAGCCAGGAAGACAATGAGACTGACTGCAATTATTCCTTATATGAGGCAAACAGCGAAGATGCCACTGTTGAGATTGGCTGCAGTGTTGCATGTAACACATGTACATATAATGCAACAACTCCCTCTCAGTCAAGTCTGAGGAAAAAGGAGCTGAAACAAGATATACAGAAACAGCTTGCATGCTGGGTGAATGATAACAGTGTTTCACATAGGGCTGTTGATGATCTTTTGAAAATCCTTAGCTCTGTTGGTTTAACAGTACCTTTAACCACCCGCACACTTCTGAAGACAGCTAGATCTGTAGAAACAACAATTAAATCTGGAATGCAGTATGTACATTTTCAATTAAGACACCAACTGTCAAGACTAATGGAACGCTATTCACAGGACAAAATAGCATCATTAGAGTATTTGGAGCTTTCCCTAAATATTGATGGGCTGCCACTATTTAAGAGCTCAGCAACTTGCTTGTGGCCAGTGCTATGCGCAGTGCATTTAGATCCATTATTCGTCTTCCCTCTCACTCTAACCTCAGGAAACCATAGACCAACAGACTTGTCCTTTCTTGAAGATGCCATTTCTGATCTAAAAGATGTACTACAAAATGGTTTTGACATAGGAGGAAAGAATATCAAAATCAAAATAAAATGTGTTGTCTGTGATGCACCTGCACGTGCAATGGTTAAAAACACCAAGCAATACTCTGCTTACTATGGGTGTGATAGATGTCACCAGAGAGGCACCTGGCAGAATACTGTGACATACCAACAAATAGATCACTTATTTCTCAGAACAGATAGGACATTCCGTACACAGAGCCAAGCTGAACACCATCATGGTGGTACACCATTTTGTGAACTACCAATTGACATGGTAAAAGCTTTTCCAATTGATTATATGCACCAGACTTGTCTTGGTGTCATGAAAAAATTACTACTCATCTGGACAAGAGGAGAAAGAGGACGAAGCAGGGAGACAATGATGTCTGCAGGACAGGTTGAAATTGTTAGTACTAGGCTCATAGATCTCCAGAAAAACATTCCCACATGTTTTGCCCGAAGACCCAGGAGTCTGAAACACCTAGACAGATGGAAGGCAACTGAACTTAGACAGTTTATGCTATATACAGGTAAAGTTGTTTTGCCTGGTGTACTTAGACAAGACCTATATGAGCATTTTCTTTGTTTCAGTGTTGCACTGTGCATTTTGTTAAGTCCTGACCACGTGAAACAATATGGGATGTATGCACAAAGTCTTTTGGAGTACTTTGTAGCTGAAGGCAGGGACCTATATGGATCTCAGTTTTTAATATACAATGTGCATTCTTTGCTACATATAGCAACTGATGGAATCATTCATGATTCTCTGGATAACTGTTCTGGATTTCCTTTTGAGAACTACATGCAGACACTGAAGAAAATGGTTAGATCCCCTAAAAACCCACTAGTGCAGATTGCAAAAAGAATTTGGGAGAGTGAGACAGGAATGGCATTACAAACCAAAAAAAGAGGAGAAACATTCACTTGTCACACACCAGATAATGCTTTTCTGTCAGTGGATGGACAGTGTTGTGAAATTGTTGATGACACAAAGAATGGATATTTGTGCCGCATTTATAGCCAACCAATGCCAATGTTTGTGGAGCCATGTGATTCAACATTCATTGGAGCATATACATTTCACTGTGGAGACATGACCATAAGGATGGTGCCAAAAAATAAAATCATGAAAAGGGCAATCAAAATTCACCGAGGAAATCATATTTTGTACCTTACCCTTCTTCATAAGGAGTGAATGAATGAACTGCATTCAGTAACTAGCCGTCCCAGCAATAACAAGAACTATGTATATATGTAAATGAACAAACAAGGAATAAATAATGAATTCAATAATTGTAAAATGGAATTGTGAAATTTCGTGGCCAAGAAAAAAGTCAGGTACCTCATATTTACATTTGCTTGTCATTCAGCATCAATAATACAGCACAGGTCTTCGACTCCAAATCCTGAATCAGTTTACTGCTCCTGAATTCTAAAATGACTAGACTAAACACTGGTAGGCAGCGCAAAACATAAATAATTATTTAAAATTCAGGACTAGAAACTGGATTCAAGGTTAAGTTGATGACGTGCAATAGAATATCAGATAACCAACTTATATATGTTTTTTTATATGTTAACAGTATGTATTCAGTTCTTGAATTTGTACAAGAGCGAAGTGTGGCTGTTGTCCCGGATTCCTGGGTGGAGAGAACATCTGAAGTAAGATTTTTATTTTAATGTAATGCATGTAATTCCTATACCATTATTATGTGATTGGTACACAGTTTTTTGTAGTTTTTATAACAAAACCTATGACAATTGACCTATCCATACTGGTTTGTACACAGGTATGAACTTTACAGTATGCTGACAAAACCTCATTTCAGTTAAAATACTGTTAGAGTTTAGAGCTTACAGTTTAAAACACTAAGGTAGTTAACAATTTATACACTGAATTAGGAAAACCTACCTTGTGTCTATACTCATCATCCAGTTTATCAGCTCCACTGAAAACACCAGAACACTTTGTAGTTCTACATTTAGACTGCAGTCATCTGTTTCTCTGCGTACTTTCTTATCCTGATTTCACCCTGTTTTTCATTGGTCAGAACCACTACAGGATGCACAGAGCAGGCATGAATTGGGTGGTGGATCATTCTCAGCGCTGCAGTGACACTGACGTGTTGGTGATGTGTTAGTGTGTGTTGTGCTGGCACAAGAGGTCAGACACAGCTGCTGAATTTTTAAAGCCCTCAGGGTCACTGCTGTACTCAGAATAGTCCATCAACCAAAAATTTCCAGCCAACAGTGTCCTGTGTGCTGCATCCTGTGTCCACTGATGGACTAGAGGAAAACCTATACAAACTCTGCAGCACCAGATCAGCTACTGTCTTTGACTTTACATCTACATGGTGGACTAACAAGTTAGGAGTGTCTATTAGAGTGGACAGTGAGTGTGCATAGGTTTTAAAAGCTCTGATGTGTGAAGCACTGATGTGTCGGATCCACTCACACCACCACAATGTCAGTGTCACTGCAGCACTGAGAATGATCCAACACCCAAATCATACCCTCTGTGGGGGTTCTGTATGGGTCCTGTCCATTGAATAACAGGGGGAACTACAAAGTGCTCCTGTATGGTCAGTGGAGCTAATAAAAGAACAGTGAATGTAGATTTAAGGTAGGTAGTCCCTGATCCTAGGATCATTCAATATATAACACTAATATGAAATTAACAATACTCCTTACATTTTTAGACATGTGTATTGCAATTTACTATTTTGTTAAATTGGATTTTTGTCACCAGTCTGTAAAGCTTGTCCAGTGTTTCAAGAGTAGTATTGAAAGTATGTAACATGATCTTACTTGCTAGTAAACTTGAAATGCTAGTAAATTTTATGGCTTCCTGTTCTGGCTTTAGAGTAGCCCTTACATGCACATTTTGATGTTTTCCTTAAACACACTCACTTGAATGACGTAGAAAATCGCTGCTTAATTAAATCTAGAAAGCAGCAAATATGAGAGTTTGCAAAACAAAGGTTGAGGCCCATCAAAGTAATTCAACTTCACTTATATGTTTAGGTACACTTTTGCTACTGGCCACCTAAAAATAAACAAAAATTGATTCAACGTGGATCTTTGCCCGACAAAGCGTTGTGGAAAAAACTTGAAGTCAGAGTTTTTAAATCATCAGGTGTGTATCAATTTCTGAAGGCTCATTGTAATCATTATTGTTAATTGTTTAGAAGCAAATATTTTAACTCTTGGGCACCAATTCTTTGCAAAGTTGATTATAAAACAGCTCATCAGCTAATGAGGAAGGCAGAGAACACTTCTTGTTTAGAGGAGTCAGATGGGAGTGGGAAGAAGCTAAGGGAAAAGAGGCCACCATCTCGCTATTTGTGTTATACCTCTGCCAGTGAGGATGGTAAATATTTAATATGATGCATGTATTTTAAAGGGCAATGTGTCTTAATATATTAAGAATTTGGTGTTCAATATATCAGTAAATATTACTTAACTGTGTGCTGCAGATGATAGTTTCCAACCTACCAAGGGTCCTAAAGTTCAAGCTAGATCTCCACCTAGATTGTCTGACTTTCTTGCACAAACAAGATGTGCTCTCTACCAAGGTAAGGCATTATTTATTTGATCAATATTAAAACTGTTGTATGTCTGAATGCATTCATGTATATGTAATGTTTATATTGCCTGTGTTAGATATGGAAAGAGGGTTGGATATGGCAAGAGAACCAGCAAGTTTGCCGAATTGTGAGTTATTTTCTTTTTATAACAAACAGCCACATGCACATATACATACAAACAATAATAGAAGGGAAAATCTGGCATGTTTAAATAAATGAAATAATGTAGACATTATTATGTTACTTATAGGGTCCGAGATTCCTGTGGTTGTGGGTAGAGAACTGGAAATGGCCCAAAGTGAGTTACAGAGAATACATTTTGTTTTATTTTCTGTGATGCAGGTTTGGTATTGGTTTTCATGTATGGAAAATGTACATTGTTATTTATTTATTTATTTTATTATTATTATTGTTTCGTGTACCCTTTCTAGTTTACTTGACTAGTTTTAAGGCTTTATTGTGACTTTTATATTTGTCAGTGAAGAATCTTAATATAATATTGGAAGCCAAAATGCTGATTTGATTGAAGCATTACATCTTACTACTTCTTACATGCTTTATGATTGTACAATAGTACAACAAAGTTTGACCACTGCATTTAACTCATTCATGGCAGTGAACACACTCTCATACTAGGGATTAGGGGCAGTAAACACACATACATACACACACACAGAGCAGCATTAGTTAGAATAATTAAGAGTGGGCATTGATTGGAATGATTTAGAACATGCATGAATGACAAGAAATGCAGGCTGCTGATATCTGAAAAACAAAAAAATTGTTTGTTTGTACTTTTAAACATTATAGCAAATACTGTGGAAATGTCTCTGTTGCATTTCAACAGTTGCTGAATTGTGACTATGAGAAGCATTAGCCCTCAGACAGTGATGTTTGTTTATATGGAAAACAACCAGTAAAATAATAATTTACTACACAGCCTTTGCCTGTTGGAATTTTAACAGAATATTAAGAATATAAATGTTTTCTGCAATTATTTTAGGACCACCCATTCAACCAGAGCGCCCTCCTCAAAGAGACAGTAAGTTTCTTTGTAAGTGTTCATTAATGTTATTGATAATGTTTGGAAATTATATTGACAAAATTCTGTTTCATAGATTTTCAAATGCATGTCCTCATGAAACTTGACCAGCTACTGCAGAAGCAGGAGGAACAAAGCCTTCTCCTTAAACAGCTGATTAATGCTAGAAGTGAGGTACCAATGGATATGGAGTTTGTCACTGTGGATGATATGGAGGGTTTTAATAAGATTGAAATTAAGCTGAAAGATGAAGAAAGAAAAATGGTGACAAGCTCAATTAATCCAATGATATAAAATAAATTCATAATTACAAATCCAATTTAAATGCAGCATAGACAACTACACAGTTAAAATTGATGGTTTTATAAGGATTCTTTATTAAGGGAAATGGTGTGAACCCTGAACACTCGAAGAACCTTTTGCATGATTAAATGGTTCTTTGCATCATGAAGGAGTTCTTCAGACTGATGGAGAATGTGCTATAGATGGTTCTTTTCAGAAAAGTAATCTTCTATTGTTATGATGTTAAGCTTGTAACAATAGAACCATTTTTGGTGCCATACAGAACTCTTCTCTTGAAGGCACTATACAGAAACCGTCTATAGCACATTTTCAATCAATCTGAAGAAACCCTTCATGATGCAAAGAACCATTTAATTGTTAATCTGTAAAAGGTTTTTTTTTGACTTATCAATGTAAATATAAAACCATTTTCATTACTAAATAACCATTTCAAACTTACCTCTAACACACGCTGTCAATCCTCTCATACACACCATCAAACTCTGACACACCATCAAACCCTTTTATACACACCATTGAACTTCTCACACACACCATCAAACGCTCTCACACTCACCATTAAACTTTCTCTCACACACACCATCAAACCCTCTCATACGCACCATCAATCCATTGTTTATAAGTTGAAATATTTCCAATAAATAGGAAAATTAAAACTGTAAACTATACAATTCTCTTCATAGGTCAGGTACCTTGCCACCTTAGGGGGGCATTCCCTTGGAGATTCAGTAAGACGTACAATGCGCACAATTGCATCCTCAAGAATATGGGCTTCATTTAGTCTGAAAGGAAGGAAAGGGAAAATCTCACTTCAGAATCTAACCATTTACAGAGTAATAATGAGTGAGTGTATTTCTCTGTACTTGCGAGCTTAGATGTTTATGGAAAAAAATCAATGTTGATTGGGTTTAAAAATGTATGCTTCATCTATGCAGAAGCAGTGATGAGAAGCCAACCAGGATCAAACGCAGCAGACATTGAGGCTCACATATCTGAAACTCTGAAGCATGCACCAGGGATTGCACGACGAAAAGGGAATGTAAGTAAAAATCTAGTGAAACATGCAGTGTGTAAGATTTAGGGGAGTAATTAGCAGAAATGCAATATAAAACCATATGCTTATTAGAGTATAATCACCTGTAACTACAAATCTGTGTGCTAGAAGCATTATGAGAAGCATCATTAGGTATTAGAAGTAGGGATGCACCGATTTTTATTTTTTCAACATTTGTTTGACAGTAAAACATACTTTAAGGAGGCAAAAACACTGCACAGCTTGCATGAGGTCATTGTACCAGTCAGATGTCAGTCACTTCTACTGTTAACCTTTCATACTTCCAGTCCCATATACTCAAATCCTCACCTAGGATCGTTTCTGGAATTGGTTGGGCAAGAAGCTCATAGTTGGTTTACTTTCACATACAAAAACTCCATCTGAACCTTGGATTGATTTCGTAATTTCATACATCACTTTTCTGTAGGTTTGCAAATTGACAGGAAGCTTCATGCTGATTTCCATTATTTTTTGTTGGATATAAACACTCAGGGGCTTTTGGGATGCATGGCATTTCACAGTGCATGACCACGTGCAAACAAGGAGCCGCTCTCCAAAGCAATAAAAAATGAGATAAAAGTTTTTTAGATGGTTATGTTCAAGAGTCACAGAACATGAATTCAGTGATCATTTTCATAGATGATGATGTTTGGCCATGCAGGTGCTGCAGCTCGAGACATGCGTTTTCTGCCTTGCTCTCAGTACATGCACCAAACTTATATCTTATATCTGTGCAGTAGAAAAAAAAACGAAAGAATGAGCCCCACTAAAAACTTGGATAGGTGCAGAGAAGATGGGGATGCACCAGAAGGGAGGGATTTTCCAATTCACTGCTACATGTCACTAAATCTTACACAGTGCTCCTTATATGGCAATTGTAGCACAATTATAGGGATACAAGCAATGTTCATCACTTTTGAATTGTCTCATTTCCTCCCCTCCACAGCCTTTGGCGAACTCAGACCCAGTGGAATCTGAATCACCATCTTATAATTTCTTTACTTCTACATGAACATTTTCCAACCTCACTGTTCCTTAGAATTCATCAGACTGTTTTTGTTGTGTGAATAAATGAACTTTGTTCTGACTGACTCCTGTTTATTGTGCTCTGTGTTTAAAATTTGTTCTTAACTTCAATGTGAGTGGATGGAGCTTAACTGTTGTAAAGAGTGTATGTTTGTGTTTGTGTGTAATGTGTATAAACGTGCATACTCTTTTTGTAAAATTATTTTTGATTAAACTGCATTCTGAATTTTATTGTGATTGTCTGATATTTATTATGTTTGTGTAATGCTTGTAGTTATGTTTTGCATCATTGCAATTTTGGAAACAAAACTATGACAAGTACATTATCATGTAATTATGCTGAAATATGAAAACAAAATGGATGACATAATTTAATCTATGATATCTCGTTTTTTAAGTATCTCTGTTCTGGCCACAGTAATGTCCGTATTTTGTAACAGACTAAAAATGATTGATGATGTGGATCAGGAAAAATGCACTGACAATGTTACTATGAGAAATATAGAACAGTATTTGCATAATGTGATGTAACTTTATGTCTACTTTGTGACTATAAATGAGTAATTACATTTTAGGTTGTCAGAATGTTGCAGAATACAGGAAAGGGGCCTTCTGGAATGATGCAAATCTGTTGCTGAATGGTAGTGTAATGTTGCACAAAAACGTTGTGACAACCCTATAAAGTGTTTCATTTTGACTTTCTGACAATATTTACACAACGTTCCAAATGACTAATATAGTGGTTTTTACCACGTTGTGAATACGTAGCTGTGTTTGCTGGGAAGTAAATACCTCCATCTACTGGCACAATGTTGCAACTTTAGTGAAAAGGCCAAGATGTTGTAGAATAACGTCTATACTGGTAAATAAAATAAAGTAAACATACAGATAAAGAACCCAAAATCAAGCAAACAAAATTAAAAAAAAACTCTGTAGACCTAAAACATGCCGTCTGTACATGAAAAAAACCTCTGCAGATGTAAAAACACTGAAAAGTTCCGGTAGAGATAAAAGAAACAGGTCTAAATACAACTACACGCACATACTTTTTGTCTGTACACGTTATATTTTTAGGTGTACAGGCGTTAGAATTAAGACGGTTTTGGTCCCAAATGCATGCCATACACATGTTCTTTTCCTGCCCATTGTATGGAATAACCACGTGACTGAAAACAGCCTATTGGAATGATCCTTTCGACTGAGGACTTTGTCTGTGGGGACTGTCCAATAGGAGAGCAGCTGTTATGATTTTCCAGCCAATCGTGTGAAAGGAGGCGGGTGTTGTGGAGCGTA
Organism: Hoplias malabaricus; assembly: GCF_029633855.1. Taxonomy (NCBI): domain Eukaryota; kingdom Metazoa; phylum Chordata; class Actinopteri; order Characiformes; family Erythrinidae; genus Hoplias; species Hoplias malabaricus. The sequence goes on along the minus strand of NC_089803.1, from coordinate 658,101 downwards.
GAGAGTGTGTGAGAGGGAGAAGCAGAGGAGAGCTGTGTGTCGGAGAGAAATAAACACCGTGTTTTACTGAAGGTAAATATGTGTTTAAAATATTTACACACCGTTTGTACCGTGTTTTACTGAAGATAAACTCGTTTAAGATGTTTACACCCCGTTTGTACCGTGTTTTACTGAAGATAAACGAGTTTAAGATATTTACACCTCGTTTATACCGTGTTTTACTGAAGATAAACTCGTTTAAGATGTTTACACCCCGTTTATACCGTGTTTTACTGAAGATAAACGCGTTTAAGATGTTTACACCCCGTTTGTACCGTGTTTTACGGAAGATAAACGCGTTTAAGATTTCCCGTTCCCGCCTTTACACCCCGTTTCCCAACAAACAAAGTTACGTTGTGGCAACGTTTTTTGTGTCCACAACGTTGTCTTATTGGTTGTGACAATGTTGAAATGAAATTCCTCAGAAGGTTGTGACAACCTCCCAGAAAGTTGTCAGTCAACATTGTCACAAGCTTCTGAGGAATTTCATTTCAACGTTGTCACAACATAATTGTGTTCGCTGTAAAGCTAGTGTGAAGTATAAAGAAATAAGAGACATTAGTTTTGAAGGAACAACCGTGGTTTTATTCATCTCAGAGCCTTAGGTAATGCAAAAAAATATCTTTTTATCGTTTATCTTTTATTCTAAGGTAAACCCAGCCAAAACCTCTTTCTATCAACAGTCCTTTAATTCCACTATCAAGAGGAGAATGCAAATTATTAGTGTGACTATGTGCTTAATTTAGACTAGTAAAATATAAATACAAAATGTTATATATATTTACAGTAAGTCTAGTCCATATCTGAACACTTGTTATCACCGATATCCAACAACGATTTGTTAACTTTCTTATTAACAAATAAAAAATTTTTTCTGAATGTACAGCCAATACAAATCAGATTCATTTGGATGCACCACTGTAAACCAAACCAGACAATCTACTTACATTTTAAATTGCTGAATTTTCTAATCCCAAACTGGTGAATTTTGCAGAATTTAGTCCACATCTGAACATATTCCAATTACATATTTAGTAAAAAAAATCTTTAAAGATAACACTGATATCCACAAATGGATTAAAAAAAATTAATAAAACAGATGTCTAGCTATTGCTGAATTTACCACCAGTTCCATGCTTTAGAGTGGTGCAAGCAACAAAAGCAGACAATTTACCTGCATTGTTTTTGAAAGTGCTGAATTTAAGCCAGGTTCCAAAGTTGTGAAGTATCAACCCAGCAAAATGCCAGTTCTCTAAAATAGAGACTGAATTCTTGAAGAGGGAAGTCACAGTCATAAATCTGAGTATAATGGCCAAAACCTTAACAGGAACACTTTCAAACAGGTGACATACCAGGTAGGGCTTCAAGAGTTTGCTCTATAGGGATTGAATTGAATTCTGTTGGTGCATCTGTCTCATATTCCAACAAAAATGTTTTGCCTCATTTTTGTTTTAGTCCGTCTGGATATTTCAATTTCAGTGCATACAACAGTCCAAAAAGCAAAATGAAGAAGGTGGTGAAATAAAAAAATATTCCATCACCACTGCTCCCTCAATGACAGTGGCCATGTTCACAAGTGTCTTTGGTGTTGCCTGAGCAAGGTCATCATACTCCATCACTTCAACAACTGTTTTATTCTCCTCTTGGGTAAGACTCCTCAGGATGGGTATCCTAAATAAAAACAGAAATATATGCAAAATTATGGTGTCCTTGCATGCTCACTCTTTTTTAATTACATTCTTTCTGAAACCGTTTAAAATAAAAATAAATATATTTTTAAACAAAATTTTCTGGCTCATTCACATTTGATTTTGATATCAAGCAAAATTCAAGCAAATCTTTTAAAAATCAGACACAACCTTTTGTTATTATTAAGTTGGAAAACTTGCTGTGCTCCAACGTCTGTGCAATAAACATGCTGTCTAATCTGGATATGCCACACCTGTGAGGTGGATGGGTTATCTCGGCAAAGGACAAGTGCTCACTAACACAGATTTAGACAAATTTGTAAACAATATTTGAGAGAAAAAGGCCTGTTGTGTACATAGACTTAGATCTTTGAGGCCAGCTCATGAAAACTGAGAGCAAAAGGGTTGTGTTTATATTTTTGTTCAATATATCTAAAAAGAACTATCAAGTATGTCTGAAAACTCACCAGGCAGGTCTTTAATACTGGTTCACACTCCCTGTGGCAGTCCCTTTAGAGATGTAGGCCTTCTGTTTACAAGATGGAAGAGAATCACATATAAAGTGAACAACTACAGAATAACAGTACAACTCAGTTTACTGTAAACCAGGGATGTTCACCTCAGATCCTGAAGAGCCTTTGTCCAGCATTGATGGATTATTTCCCTACTTGAGAAGACTCACTTAAACCCAGCAATGTGCTGGACACCAGTCTTCTAGGACAGGAAATAAATGTCCCTGTTATGGACTATATATGATGAATACATTCACAATCTTATTGTAACCTTTTTATAGTTATGTATTTAATTTCTGTACAATGCAAACAATGCTTTATTTATTTATTTTTTTATTGCTAATGTTAGCATAAGATAATGTAGCTAGATAAAATGGCAGAACACAAATACAGTAAAAAGATTTATAAGATCAATTAGCCTAACAAGCTAAACTTCAAGCTCTAACTTAGCTACATTAATATTTTGTTGTCTGTCAGTAATTGCTTTTTTATATTATCATTGTTCGCAAGGGGATATGGACGACATTTAAATCCTGTGGTAACTTTATTGGCTAGCTAACACTAATCTAGCATGTTACTGAAAGAGCAACTAAGGCTTAAGTATGATTATAACTCACATTTAATAACCAAAAAATTAAATAAGTTGAACTAATTTTATTCAAGGTCGAATGTGTTTGAAAGAAATTATTTTCGTACTTATAGAGTTTTTAAGGATCCGTGTATCGATCGATGGCTCCGCTGAAGAATCCGTTAAAAAATGCTTCAAACCTCAACAATCAGCAGCTGTCAAAAATATGCCACCCCACACACAAAAGCAGTGTTAATTCACTAAAAACATACTCCAATCTGTAAAACCTACCAAATACCCTTTTTCAACCCAAGTCAACTTTTATCTGAAATAATAGTGATAATTAAAAAAAAATGTAGAATAAAATTATGTTGGTATGTACCTCTGTGGATTTTTTCAAAGTGGCCAATAGGTCGTCATTTACCATACAGCTATGTCATTTAATAGTAACCTTGTTAAAATGTTGTGACAACGTTGTTCAGACAACGTAATCAGTTCCACCTTTTGACAATGTTGTAGCAACGTTGTGTATTTACTGGTTTGTACCGTGTTTTACTGAAGATAAAGATGTGTTTAAAATATTTACACCACATTTATACCGTGTTTTACTGAAGATAAGCATATTTAAGATATTAACACTACTTTTATACTGTGTTTTACTGAAGATAAACGCGTTTAAGGTATTTACACCCGATTTCTACTGTGTTTTACTGAAGATAAACGCGTTTAAGATATTTACACCCGATTTCTACTGTGTTTTACTGAAGATAAACGTTTAAGATATTAACACCCCGTTTATACAGTGTTTTACTGAATTCAATATACATGGGCATTTAATTGAAATTCACATTTAGAATTGAAATGAAAACATTCTGACATAATAGTGTCTATATCAATTATATAGATTATTTTTATTCTGTTATGTCCCCACTGTGTGTTCATTTACTCTCCCTTTAAAAAACACTACCAAGCTGTAGTTATGTGATTCTGCCCCTATCTGCCATATGGAGCAACTTAAATGCCAAATCTGACCAAGCAACTCGAGCTGCTAGTGTCTGGTTTGGATGTGCTATGTTTTGAGTATAATTAAGATGACAATTAACAAAAAGTGTAAACAAGCTCCCAGCGACATTATAAAAAATCCTATATTTAATACTGGAGCATATTTACAGCACAAACCTCATCACTATACTATGAGGGTCAAAAATACAAAAACAAAATAATCATTCATTAATCGTAATTGTGGTAAAATGTACAATTAATCGTGATATTGATTTGCGCTTATATTGTCCTGCCCTAGATGTTGCTCTATTCCTGCACCATGAGTTGTCAACACTGACTTATTTTTTGGTGTTTCAGTAGCAGTGCTTGAGGTGGAACTGACTATAAATTCAGGAGAATATTGGTCACCAATAGAGAGCCAGGGGAGAGTGAATTTAACTAATTTATCTTTGTTTCTTTATTGTCTTCCAGGACAGAAGACTATCTCTTTGGATATTTTCTCTGGCTCCTGTTGTTCAAGAAAGTTCCAGAGTTTTTCCACAGGTGCATCAAGAAATTTTCCAAGTGGAATATAACACAATGTTGAGATCAGGAGGGATTAAATGTGAGGATATGGAGGACAGAAGCTCCAGTTCTCAGGAAACATCCTTGGATACTCCCCACACCCATACATCCAACAGGAAATCTCAGACAAGTGAAAACAAACGGAAAACTTATGACTGTGGAGAGTGTGGAAAGAGTTTTACTCAACTGAATAATTTCAAAACACACCAGAGCATTCACACAGGAGAGAAACCTTATCACTGTTCAGAGTGTGGGATGAGTTTTACTGTACAGGGTAGTCTCAAAACACACCAGCGCATTCACACAGGAGAGAAACCGTATCACTGTTCAGAGTGTGGGAGGAGTTTTACTGTACAGTGTAGTCTTCAGAAACATCAGCGCATTCACACAGGAGAGAAACCGTATCACTGTTCAGAGTGTGGGAAGAGTTTTACTGAACAGGGTAGTCTTCAGAAACACCAGCGCATTCACACAGGAGAGAAACCATATCACTGCTCAGAGTGTGGGATGAGTTTTACTGTACAGGGTAGTCTTCAGAAACATCAGCGCATTCACACAGGAGAGAAACCATATTACTGTTCAGAGTGTGGGAAGAGTTTTACTCAACAGGGTAGTCTCCAAACACACCAGCGCATTCACACAGGAGAGAAACCATATCACTGTTCAGAGTGTGGGAAGAGTTTTACTCAACAGGGTAGTCTCCAAACACACCAGCGCATTCACACAGGAGAGAAACCGTATCACTGTTCAGAGTGTGGGAGGAGTTTTACTGAACAGAGAAGTGTCAAAAGACATCAGCGCGTTCACACCGGAGAGAAACCGTATCACTGTTCAGAGTGTGGGAAGAGTTTTACTGAACAGAGAAGTTTCAAAAGACATCAGCGCGTTCACACCGGAGAGAAACCGTATCACTGTTCAGAGTGTGGAAAGAGCTTTACTGAACAGGGTCATCTCCAAACACACCAGCGCATTCACACAGGAGAGAAACCATATTACTGTTCAGAGTGTGGGAAGAGTTTTACTGAACAGGGTCATCTCCAAACACACCAGCGCATTCACACAGGAGAAAAACCATATCACTGTTCAGAGTGTGGGAAGAGTTTTACTCAACAGGGTCATCTCCAAAGACACCAGCGAGTTCACACAGGAGAGAAACCGTATCACTGTTCAGAGTGTGGGAAGAGTTTTAATCAACAGGGTCATCTCCAAAAACACCAGCGCCTTCACACAGGGGAGAAACCGTATCACTGTTCAGAGTGTGGGAAGAGTTTTACTGTACAGAGTAATCTCCAAACACACCAGCGCATTCACACAGGAGAAAAACAGAATGTGTGTGAAGAGTTTTAGTCATCAGGAGTTCTGTCCAGAAACATCACTGTGTTCTCCCAGAACAGAAGCGGTAGCACTGAGTGAAAAACTACCTTCAGAGATTTGGATTTAATGGTCACATTTAATGTAAAATTATCCTTAAAGCTGAATTGTGTAGTGCTTGGGAATTTGGAGACGTCTGATTGAACTGTGTGATACCAGATACCACGGACTGTTTTTGGAATTGTTTTTATTTTCAAGTAGTGGCTTCATAATTAATTCTTACAGATTATTTTTCCCCCTCCGAATTGAGCTTTCGCTGTTTTTTAAAAGACCTTGAATTTGTGTGACTTGTTACAGTGAAACAACCTCATCTTATTTTGTTTACCCACTTGAGACAGATATGCAGCAGACATTTTAGTAGTAACTAATTTATCAGTAAATCACAGAGAAAGAGGATGTTGAAAGTCAGGAAATTTCAGTTCCCTCTTTATGTCAGTGGAACAACTGCACTATATCACAGACATAGTCCGGGGTTTGAGAGGCCGGCACACTGCCCATCCAGTTCCAGATCATTCAGGAAACAGATGAGGAGGTGGTGCCCGTTGTTGTGGACAATGGTTTTGAAACTGAATGTTTTAAATATAATTATTCATTTATAAGAACATATCAAATTTTGGTTGAATGAGTGTTTTTAAAGAAATAAAAATGTTGAGAGGTCAATTTCCTATAAGTTCTGTGTTTAATAAAGTATAAGTGAAAACAGTGCAGCGCTTGGAGCATATGAAGGAAGCGAGGCACTGTGTTAAACAGTGTTACAGGACTCTGTTGATGCCAAGATCGGCCAAATTGCCCACATCTGTCTCTGACCTTTTGTTTACTTTCAGTAAGTAGCTGAAACTGGGCTTTTTTTATGGATTTCGCAAAATACTGGGGACCACATTCCATCTCTGGAAGAAAAGAAGTGGGTTAATGCTGCCCTAGCCCTTCCCTTAGACACATAATCAACTATGGTTTATTAATAGCCCATGTTGTGTTTTTCCACACAAACTGATTATATTTAACTTTAATTATGAAAACTGTGAAACGTTATGTCATTTACACATGAACATTTCTCAGTTTCAGATGTTTTATTTCCTCCATCCATTGTCCACAGCTTATCCGGGTCTGGGTCATGGGTGAAGCAGTCAGAGTAAAGAAACCCAGATCTCTCTCTCCCTAGCCTACTCTTCCAGAGGGACACTGAGGTGTTCCCAGGCCAATTGAGACATATAATCTTAATTCTTTTAAGAAGTAGCCTCGTCATTGTTTGGAGGTCATCTGGCGTAGCTGAAGCAGCAAGTGGTGGAATCATTAATACCAGTGGTATGTGTTCTACAGTTTGAGAACCACTGGTATAAGTCATTCCACCCATGGGGAAGTCAGACAATTTGGAATTGCTATGTATCAGAACATCAAACGAGGAAGTAACTGCAGGCAGTTTCCTGTTTCTGTATTAGTGAGAACTTTTATTGACTAAAGTGTAATCAAATTTTTGAGTGTCACTGAGCAGTGAACCTGGGTTTGCAGCTGCTAACTTTAGCTGGATTAACTCAATTCATCACGTTAGACATTGATTCTGATGATAAGAGTATTTTATGGCTGTAATAACACGGTCCAGTGTGTAATTTGAGTGATATATGGGTTTTATCATGTAGTCAACTTTATTTTATTTGATTGCACATATTCCTCCAGCTGAGAATTCTGGTAAACATCACACATACACTTTTATGTGATATTTATTATCAATTTGCTTTATTAGTACGTGGGGCAAGTGTGAGAAATGACCAGCTCAAGGTCTGAGACCTGAAGTCTGAGGTTATTTGGTAAAACTTGGCTGGAAGATAATGAAAGCATTGCTAATGATATAACAAATAATGTCTATACAACAACCTAAAAAATCATGTGGTCCAGAAATAATGAAGGGGTGTGATATATTTGGGAGGACAGGGAGAAGCCAGGTAATAGTCAAGAGATTGTCAAAAGCTATGAGGATGTGAAGAACAGGAACATACTGAATGGGAAAAAAAGGAGTGTGGGAAAGAGTAAAATGGCCTTGAGTAGAGATAAGAACCTTTTCTAAGAAACACACAAACTTTCTTTTAAACCTATTAGTGTCTAGTAAACAATGACTGAAGAGTTAACCAGAAGCAGAAGTCCTTATATGTACATGGGGAATAAGGTACCCTTTGATTGTAATGAAATCCAGCTCAGCCTGTGGAGTGTGTGAAGAAGGTGGTGTAATATCCTTATCACCACTGAATACTGATTAAAAATGAGAGCTTCACAAATGTTTATGTATTCCTAGACCTACCCAGGTTAATGTGTCTATACCTTACTCTGTTTCAGTAATGCTTTTGGTATCACTTTTCAAATTTACCAGGGTTGATGTGATTATGTTTTACCCTGTTTAAATAAAGTATGAAACATGTTCTCTTTTAAATCTGAAACCAGTGTCTGTGATTTTTTTAGTTGATTTTCTATAGTAATTGTGATTTTTAATAAGGCATATTCAAAGCTAACTCAGGCTTTAAAGGAGAAAGCCTTTGTGGCCCGACATTTTGGTGGCCCGTACCATGGGGAGCTGAGACAGATCCACACCATGATCAGCAACAAGTCAGTGGGGGACACCGCTGCATTCTTCTGTGAGTGAGAGTCTGACGCACAGCCGACATACATAAAAAGAGAGCTAAGCAGAACCTTTTTAAAATTCTGCATTGGTGTTACTCAGGCTTTGTATTTCACAGAGGTTTGTAGTTGGGTCCTGGAACCGTGTAAATTATTGACCAGGTTTCAGAAAAAGAAATGTGTAATAAAAAGAAATAACAGTTGAGAAAACAGTCGAGGTAAATAAATGAATCACTCGGCGTGATGAATTCAGAGTGATACCCGGTCGTATATAAAGTAAAAAGGCTGCAGCACAAAGATTACAGTAGAAGACTGTAGCTTGAGAGAAAAAAGCATGCCAAAATGTGCAGACGCATAAAAGCATGCTATGAGCGGAGACGCATGAAGTGCACCATATATGTTTTTGTTTGTTTGTCTTGCCTAAGGTTTTGCTGTGTTTTGTGTTTATTGTTGTTTGTCTGTTTGGGAAAACCTTGCCTAAGGGTTTGTTGCGAATATGGAATAGAAATGGTGATTGGTAAATAGAGGCCTTCTATGATTTGAATTGGATAAAACTGTTGTTTTTAATGGGAATTAAATTTTAATGATGTGATTTGATTTAAAGCTGTATCTAATGGGATCTAAATTTTGAAAGGTTGCAATTTATTAAAATGCTAAAATTTAAAATGAGATGTTTAAAATAAAGAGGATATATCCGTTTGGGAGATGAGTACAATCAGATGAAACTTGTTTAATTCCATCTACATGTAAGAAAGTGCCTACGCTGTCTTTTGAAGCTTTTAAAAGATTGATTCTTGGAAATAGAGAATACAGATTAAATGATTGAGTTGGTTAACATCAAGCCTTAATATCAGATAGAATAGTGTTATAATGTAAAAGTAAAAAGACTTGTTGATCAATACAAAGGGATTGAATTCAGAGAAAAAAAATATGGGGAACGGATTTGGAAACTAATTCGAGAACTAATTTGGAATGAGGAACAATTTATTTATTCAAATAAACCTTGGCTGAGTCAGTACATTAATAAGGAATATAAAATATATTTACAAGGGTGTATAATGGGAGTAGTTCTCCAAAAAAAAAATAATTATAATAATAATGGAAAGTGATTTATTAATAGAGACAAAGGGAATACGTACACATTTTTGGTTAGAAAGATTTTATTGAAATAGAGAAGGAATTGAGAAATGTCGATCAGCAAAATTAATTAATAATAAATTGTGTTTACTAACAAAATGGCATAATTTAAGGGATGCTGAAATTATTTTTCACCATTTGAAAATAAAAAAATAAAAAGAATTTGGAAAAAATATTTATTGGGACCTGTACTGGACTTATTATTAAATAGTCAAGAGTCAGTAAAACACAGTACAAATGGGGTGTAAATATCTTAAATGCGTTTATCTTCAGTAAAACACGGTATAAACGGGGTGTAAATATCTTAAACCCATATTTACCTTCAGTAAAAACAGGTCTTGATTTCTTTGTGACACACAGCTCTCCTCCTGTTCTCCCTCTCACACACACTCTCTTCGCTCCACAACACCCGCCCCCTCTCACACATAGTTTCTCTCCAACAGAACTTGGTACCCTCTACTATGTATATAGTTTAAAATAGTAGGTTTCAGTGAAAACTAAATACATAGCACTTCTGGTGTTTTAATTATATATTTTTGTAGGGCTGCAACTAATGATTATTTTGATAATCGATTAATCTGTCGATAATTTTATCGATTAATCGATTATTAATCAGATAAAAAGGAAGACAAGCCAAATTTTGTTTCCTGTCTGTTACTAGCATATTCAGGATACCATCAGTGAGAACAGCTGCTTGCTGTGGTTTGCAGATCTTCTTCAAAACAGTCAGCAATGTTGGGCTGTTTTTATCTGAGGTGAGAAAGAAAGTGTAGAGATGGACATACACATTTTTTAAGCTAATAACTACTGATCTAAAATGCAGACAACAATGCAGGCAAATTGAAATGACATAAATGGATATTGGGAGATGCTGCCGTGTGCTGAGAATAAAAGGGAAATTCAACTAACACATATTATCAGATATGGTTAAGATATTTAAGATTTTAGAGAACTAATGTTGTAATTGTATATGGAACACACAACGTGCCATTATTAAAAATTAGTGTTTACATGAAGAATTAACCCAACCGTTACATTAATTTTAAATTGATCAATATTTAACAGTGTATGTAATGTAATATACACTTATAATGTAATATACACTTGGCTGTGATACTCAAACACTAACACGCAATACCAGTCAGAAAAGACCTTGAAAAAGGCTTCAAATATATTATTTTATAAAATGTTTGGATTGATTTTTTTTTAACTCTGAATGTAACTGCCACTACATTTAAGGAAAACTCGCTAAATAAAAATAATAAAAATAAAAACGTGATATATTTTTACTAAAAATGAGACATCTTGTTTAACTACTCTAGCAGGCTCTAGTGACATTGAGTGAGAAAAAAACTAACGTCGCTAACGTTAGCTTGACTAAAACTACGGCCTGTTTTGGAACTGCTGGTTGAGCTGACACATTTAAGGTGGAAGAGAAAACTCGGGGGGGGATGCGAAGGCTTGTTCGCTAAACATGAGTGTAATATCAATATACTAAGAAAACAAATGTTGTTTAACTACTCTAGCAGGCTCTAGTAACATTGAGTGAGAGAAAAAGTTGAATTAACTTACTATACTTAAACTCCCTCACACATAGCTCCAACAGGCTTCCTTTTCAGATGCTCATGCAGTGATGTTGTGCTGCTGTGCCATGCGAGACCAGCTGTGCACATTGCACCTAACGCTGTTCCTTGAAAGCGTTAATGTAAAGTGTTCCCATACTTTTGATGACTTGGGTCGTACATTTTTCTCTCAGCTTGTGCTAACATTATCCTCTGCTGTGACCGCCTCCGCCATTTTTCAAACCCTTCTTCCAGAGTTCGTCACGTGTAGCAACTGTACCTATGTGTATAATAACTTAGACCCAACTAATCGATTATTAAATTAGTTGCCAACTATTTTAACAATCGATTTTAATCGATTAGTTGTTGCAGCCCTATATTTTTGGTAATCTGATTAAGGGGTGAACTGCAAACTTAGGAAATCCATTGGGTCTCATGTCTACAATCATTATTTTAACTTGATTACAGAACTATAGGACTGTATTATTTGTTTTGTACTAAGCACAGTATTGGATTATAATCAGTTTAAATGTTTAAACCCTTAAGCAACACTATAGAAAATGGCCCACTATAAAAATAAATATTTAAAGCAGCTCCTTTCCATTAATGGACATGGGAGAAATCATGCTAATCATTAGCAAATAATCATACTATTCAGCAAACCTACAATGACCACTCAGTCATAGTGGGTGTATATGACAATATAGCCAGTGCATGTAGCTACAAGTGAGGTGAACTTAATGAGATGGAAGTTCACTGTAATTTAGTTATGGTTTAACGAACTCCAAGATAGTGGTGCAACCTTTCAGGAAATGTGGCTCAACTTAAAACTAAGAATATAAACAGACATTCAGAGATGTTCACTGTACTTCATCTAGTTCCTTTGCATGGTTTTAAATGATTCTTTATAGAAGTATGTCCTTGTTGTAGAGTATTACTCTTTGCGTTCAGATGATCACATATGCAGGGCACTGTCTGTGAGGAGTGTGGTGTGTTCTCCCTGTGTCTGCGTGGGTTTCCTCCGGGTGTCTGTCTGTGAGAAGTGTGATGTGTACTCCCTGTGTTTGTATGGGTTTCCTCTGAGGTGACTGTCTGTGAGGAGTGTGGTGTGTTCTCCCTGTGTCTGTGTGGGTTTCCTCCGGGTGTCTGTCTGTGAGAAGTGTGATGTGTTATCCCCGTGTCTGCGTGGGTTTCCTCCAGGTGACTGTCTGTGAGGAGTGTGGTGTGTTCTCCCCATGTCTGTGTGGGTTTCCTCCGGGTGACTGTCTGTGAGAAGTGTGATGTGTTCTCCCCATGTGTGTGTGGGTTTCCTCCAGGTGACTGTCTGTGAGGAGTGTGGTGTGTACTCCCTGTGTTTGTGTGGGTTTCCTCTGAGGTGACTGTCTGTGAGGAGTGTGGTGTGTTCTCCCTGTGTCTGTGTGGGTTTCCTCTGGATGACTGTTTGTGAGGAGTGTGGTGTGTTCTCTCTGCGTCTGCATGGGTTTCCTCTGAGTGACTCTCTGTGAGGAGTGAGGTGTGTTCTCCCTGTGGCTGTGTGGGTTTCCTCCGGGTGACTGTCTGTGAGGAGTGTGGTGTGTTCTCTCTGTGTCTGCGTGGGTTTCCTCCGGGTGACTGTCTGTGAGGAGTGTGGTGTGTTCTCTCTGTGTCTGCGTGGGTTTCCTCCGGGTGACTGTTTGGGAGGAGTGTGGTGTGTACTCCCTGTGTTTGTGTGGGTTTCCTCTGAGGTGACTGTCTGTGAGGAGTGTGGTGTGTTCCCCCTGTGTCTGCGTGGGTTTCCTCCGGGTGACTGTCTGTGACGAGTGTGGTGTGTTCTCCCTGTGTCTGCGTGGGTTTCCTCCGGGTGACTGTCTGTGAGGAGTGTGCTGTGTTCTCTCTGTGTCTGCGTGGGTTTCCTCCGGGTGACTGTCTGTGAGGAGTGTGCTGTGTTCTCTCTGTTTCTGTGTGGGTTTCCTCCGGGTGACTGTCTGAGGAGTGTGGTGTGTTCTCTCTGTGTCTATGTGGGTTTCCTCCGGGTGACTGTCTGTGAGGAGTGTGGTGTGTTCTCTCTGTGTCTGCGTGGGTTTCCTCCGAGTGCTCCAGTTTCCTCCCACAGTCCAAAAACACACTTTAGTAGGTTGATTGGCGACTCAAAAAAGTGACTGAGTGTGTGTGTGTTGCCCTGTGAAGAATAGACGCCCTCTCCAGGGTGTATTCCTGCCTTGCGCCCAATGATTCCAGGTAGGCCCTGGACCCACTGTGACCCTGAATTGGATAAGCGGTTACAGATAATGGATGGATGGATAATCAAATATGCTTTGATTTGGCATCAGAACTAGGTCCTGGATCACCCTACTATTAATTGATTAACAATTAATTATTTAATAATTAAATAATTTTGTTAAGCTCCATGTTTCGGAGCCATTAAATAATATGTAATGTCTTTACCTGTCTAATTTTAGGTCATCATGTTAGATGACTTTACATACTATATAGCAGAATTAGCTAGAATTAATTATTATTAATGAATCATGCTCATTAATGTAATGTTTATTAACATCCACTACAGAAACGTGGTCATTCTTTGCATCATTACAGCCCTAAAACAAGGTTTAACACAGCATCGCCACTCCTTCACCTACAGCTACAAGTTGCAGCTGCTGAGACCTGCCCCAAGTGCCGCACTGTTTTCACCTGTAGCCTGATAAAGCACATAACTGATCCTCATTTTTATTTCTTTCAAAACGCTTATTGCCCATAAATTTGATATGTTCTCATAGATGTTTAATTGTGTTTAAAACATTCAGTTTAGGCCTAGAGATATTTGTATTCTCTTTATAATTTTTAATTCATTCATTCATTATCTGTAACCGCTTATCCAATTCAGGGTCGCGGTGGGTCCAGAGCCTACCTGGAATGATTGGGCGCAAGGGGGGAATACACCCTGGAGGGGGCGCCAGTCCTTTACAGGGCAACACAGACACACATACACATTCACACTCACCCCTATGGACACTTTTGAGTCGCCAATCCACCTGCAACGTGTGTTTTTGGACTGTGGGAGGAAACCGGAGCACCTAGAGGAAACCCACACAGACACAGGGAGAACACACCAACTCCTCACTGACAGTCACCCGGAGCGGGAATCGAACCCACAACCTCCAGGCCCCTGAAGCTGTGTGACTGCGACCCCTACCTGCTGCACCACCGTGCCACCCTTTATAATTTTTAGTAATTATTTTAGATAATTTTTGTGTTAAGCTGCAAATTTGTAGTAAATAAAAAGCAACAAAACGTATGTAACTTATGTAATTACTGTAATTTTACTCCACATCTGAACACTTGATATCACCGATATCCAGCACCTTGAAAAGAAAATGATCAAATAATAAATAATTTCTGAATTCATAGCCATTACAAATCAGATTTTTTTTTTTGGCTGCACTACTGTAAATCAAACCAAAAAGGGCTGAATTTAAGTCAGGTTCCAAAGTTGTGAAGCTAACAACCCAGCAAAATTTTATAAAATAGAGACTGAATTATTGAAGAGGGAAGTAACAGTCATAAATCTGAGTAAAATGGCCAAAACCATAACAGAAACACTTTGAAACAGGTGACATACCATTTAGGGCTTGAAGAGTTTGCTCTATAGGGACTGAATTATGTTCATCTGTCATGGCTAAGTTCACAAGTGTCTGTGGTGTTTCCTGAGCAAGGTCATCATACTCCATCATTTCAACAATTGTTTTATTTTCCTGTTGGACACCTTGGGATGGGTATCCTAAATAAAAACAAAAAATATATGCAAAATTATGACGCCCATGCATACTCACTCAAAATTTAAATTGCACTCTTTCTGAAACATTTTACAATAAAAATAAATATATTTTCAAGCAGCAGAATTTTCTGGCTCATTTTCATATAATTTTGATATCAAATGTATTTACAGAAAATTTCAAGCAAATCTTTAAATAATCAGAGACATCCTTTTATTGTTATTAATTTGGAAACCATGCGGTGCTCCAACATCTGTGCAATAATCATGCTGTCTAATCAGTATCTTGATATGCCACACCTGGGAGGTGGATGGATTAGGAGAAGTGCTCGCTAACACAGATTTAGACAAATTTGTGAACAATATTTGAGAGAAAAAGGTCTCTTGTGTACATGGAAAGCGTCTTAGATCTTTGAGGTCAGCTCATGAAAAATGGGAGCAAAAATAAAAGGGTTGTTTATGTTTTTGTTCAGTATATCTAAAAAGAACTATCTAATATGTCTGAAAACTCGCCAGGAAGGTCTTTAATACTGGTTCACACTCCCTTACATTGTGGCAGTCCCCTTAGAGATGTAGGCCTTCAGTGTCTGTTGTTTACAAGATGGAAGAGAATCACATATAAAGTGCACAACTACAGAATAAGAGTACAACTCAGTTTACTATAAACCAGGGATGTTCACTTCAGATCCTGAAGAGCCTGTGTCCAGCATTGATGGATAATTTAATGTGAACAATGCTTCATTAACAGTTTTGTTCATAAAGATATTCCAGGTTAAAATATACTGAATTATATCTACCCATAATCACCTGGTCATCAAGTTGTACATTTCTAAGAGAATTCTTGTCTTGTCTCTGGTTTTACACTGTATGTTTTGATTAGTGTGGCTGTATGTGTATCATACATGTTGTAAAGGAGGTTTTGAGGTCCATACTGGGAATCCTTTTGGAACTCACTCATTTAAAACCTGAAAAGGGGTTAGAGAAAGAGACAAAAAGTACACATTTACAAAATCAATTGAATATTGCATTTCACTATCAAAATAGTGTTATATTTGCACTTAATATCACACAAGTGAATCTAAAGGTACATTTAGTGTCAACCTCCCACCCACTGTTAATTCCACATTCCGTTGCGTATTGTGAAAACAAAAATAAAATACACTTATGGGAAAACAAGGTAAATGGATGTGGGGAAAATGTTACTATAAAGCAATTTCTTGTTTTGAGACACTACTGAAGTACCTAAACTGGCTTCATGAGTATTATGATCTGAGAGCAGAAGAGTTATTTGTATATTGCGACTAAGACTGTAATTGAGCTCTGTTTATACCCAATCATGTTGTCAATTGACCTAATTAGTGTTAATTGGTCTCCCAGCTGTTCTTTATATGCTCAATTTCCTTTTTCCAGCCACTTATTGCTACTTGTCCCAACTTTTTTGGGATTTGTTGACACCATGAAATTTTGAATCAACATATTTTTCCTTTAAAATGTTACATTTACTCAGATTAAACTTTTGATCTGGTCATCTATGTTCTATTATGAATAAAATATTGACATTTGCCATTTCCACATCATTGCATTCAATTTTTATTCACAATTTGTTTAATGTCCCAAATTTTTTGGAATCCGGTTTGTAATGGTAATTTAAAAAAAATTATAATAATTACAATCATACTGAAAAATTCAAGGATTTAGCACTTTTTTAAAATGAGCTAATGAAAAATTATATATAAATAAAATCTTTTAGCATAAGAAATAGAAGGGGAAGGTTTGTGAACCAACTTTGAATTTGGCTTGTAAAATATTGCTAATGTTGCTACGTTAACTTATACTGCTTGATAGTTATGAAGTTAAATTTGTAGAACATTTAATCAGTACTACTTATAAAAATCACCACCTTAAAGTAACTCTCAATATATTTTGACCTCCACCTTTAAAAATATGGCCATTTTATTTAGATATTCACCTTAAATAAATGACCACTTCAAACCCTTAAAACCTTAAAAAGGCAGTCAATATATTTTGACAGCCACCTTAAAAAAATCCACCTAAACCAAACGGCTGAATTATTTAGACATCCACATTAAATATGACCACCTCAAATGAACACCTAAAACATTTTAAAACAAGATACTCAATGGCCATGTTCATGTCTGTGGTGTTGCCTAAGCAAGGTCATCATCCATCCCTTCATCGATCATCATTTCTTCTCCTCATGTGTTGGACACTTCTTAATTGTTATCCTAAGTAAAATAAATGCTCACTTAATTTTAACTACACTTAGTAAAACCTATTACAGTAAACATGTAAAAATATCTCAGTACAGGGTTTACTTTCTCTGCCCTACCTTGGTGCTGTTACGTCTGGTGACTTATGTGTTGTGTTTCACTACTCTGAGTAAATGCCACAGGTGCTGCTGCTGATTTGCTGCTGGAACCATGCTCTGGTTGGCTGACAGATTTAAGGCGGAACAGATATAAAGCCCTGCTGGATGACAGAATGGAGCTCCTCCTCTTCCTCCTTGTCATTGCTTCTTCCTGCCAGACGAAGGCTTGTGTATGTTCATCTGTGAACGTGCTATTGTTTGTGATTCAGCTCATGCTATTGTGTGTGTCAGCTGTCTAATGTGGTGTTAACCTAATAGTTATCCTACTCAGTTGGAAGCTGTAGGGGGTGTAGCCTTATTTATTTTCATTAAAGGGGTTGAATTGCATTCTGTTTGTTAGGGAGTTAGGTAATGTTTTTGTATTTTCTTTCTTTATTGATTTGGGTAGGTAAGTTATATATGTTGGGTAGAATGGGATTTGTTTATTTTAGACTTAGACCACTCCTGAAGTTTTGCTTCCATTATCATCTTGGAGTAAATAAAACATTTGGAGACTTAAGTCTGGTGAACCTGTGTAGTTTCCTTGGTCTGGTTGGATTGAAGTGTGAGGAGTTGGGGGAGACATATACTTTTTTTTTTTCTTTTTACTTTATGTTGCGGCCTACCTAGACAGGCTGTAACAGGTGCCAATATTATTATTATTATTATTATTATTATTGTGGTCCTAACACGTAGTGTAGGACCATATTGTAATTGTTAGGAATTGTCTTCTTGTTATTATTATTTTTATGTTAGGCTCGAGGGGTGCGGACGCACTCGCTAAAACACAACAAACTTTAATAACGAATAATAACAAAACAAAGAAACTTTAACAGAAGGAAAACAAACACGGCGCCAAGCAGGCTAAACTAGACACAGGAAAACTGTGAAGACAGACAGACTAGATGACACTAGAGAAAGTAAGGAAAACAACGAGACTGGGAACTGGAATCAAAGGAGAACGTGAATGACAAAACGACATGACCTGACTGGGAACACGACGAAACAAAGGTGCAATGTTCGACAGGACGTGAGACAAGGGGGCTTAAATACAACAACAAACGAGAAACACCTGAAACGGATAACGAGGGTAAAGACAAGGAGGCGGAACAAAGGCGGGGCATGAACGACAACAAAACAAAGCCATGTGCTGAGATCGAGAAAACAGACATGACGAGACGAGGGCGTGACATTTTAATTGCACCACACACACTTTTACACATACATATCAGAGGTAGACAGAAGGATATATATGTAGTTAGTTATATCTAGTTGAATTTATTTTTGGCTATAGTTTATTATTTAAAAATAATTTAGTAATAAAAAAACAATTTATTATTATTATATCTACCACCATATTAGGTTTTAGTGTAGTTAATCTTGTTAGGGAATTTGTAGCCAAGTCTGCCATATACCTGCTTTTGCAGTTCGGCATGAGGAACTGGAAATTAAGGGCAGCTATGGAGGAGCATGCATTAACGGTACCATTGGGGCTAGGTACATTCTTAGGATTTACAGTTGTTGATACTTAATGGTAAGGAGGGATTGTAAAGATAGCTTGGAGGGGGTGGGTCTGGTTTAACTGTTATACTGTTATATGCCAGATTTTACTGTTGAGCATTCTGGAGGTGTTGTGGGCTTAATTCAGCGGAACACTGACAAGGGAAGTTGTCTACCTGATGACCCCTGTGAAGAAAAGGGTTTTTGAAATTTCAGAGTATTTATTTATAAAGAACTTTATACAGCAGGTGTTTGCACAATGGATCTGCACACAATTCTGGTTATTAGCACCTACTGGGTGCTGCTGAGGCAAAAGTGACAGGAAAAGATTTGTCAGAACAGAAGGAAAAAGCCTTGGGAATACCCAAGTCAAAAGGGGAAATCCATCCTCAGCTGGTAAATAAACTTATTTTTGCTGTTTCGGTAGCAGTACGTAAGGTCAAACTGACTACAAATTCAGGAGAATATTGGTCACTAGTTGAAAGCCAGGACAAAGTGAATTTAACTAATTTATCTTTGTTTCTTTATTGTCTTTTATTTATTGCAGGACAGAAGACCATCTCTTTGGATATATTCTCTGGATCAGTTCAGTTTTTCCAGAGGTACATGAAGAAACATTTCCAAGTGAAATTTAACACAATGTTGAGATCAGGGGGGATTAAATGCGAGGATATGGAGGACAGAAGCTCCAGTTCTCAGGAAACATCCTTGGCTACTCCCCACACTCACACATCCAACAGGAAATCTGAAACAAGTAAACACAAACAGAAAACTTATGACTGTGAAGAGTGTGGGATGAGTTTTACTCAACAGGATAGTCTCCAAAAACACCAGCACATTCACACAGGAGAGAAACCGTATTACTGTGCAGAGTGTGGGAAGAGTTTTACTCAACAGAGTAATCTCCAAAAACACCAGTGCATTCACAGAGAAGAGAAACCGTATCACTGTTCACAGTGTGGGAAGAGTTTTGCTCACCAGATCAGTCTAAAAACACACCAGCGCATTCACACAGGAGAGAAACCGTATCAATGTTCAGAGTGCGGGAAAAGTTTTACTCAACAGGGTAATCTCCAAATACACCAATGCATTCACACAGGAGAAAAACCTTATTAGCACTGAGTGAGGGATTACCTGCAGAGACTTGGATTTAATTACTGCACTGGATCAAATTCAATGTAAAAATATTCTTTAAGCTGAATTGTGTAGTGCTTGGGAATTTTGGAGATGTCTGATTGAACTGTGTGATACCAGATGCCACTCACTGTTTATGGAATTTGTATTTTTATTTTCAAGATTTGACCTCAGAATTAATTATTACAGGTTCTATTTACCCTTTCATTCATGTTCATTCATTGCTTTGTTTCACTGTTCTTCAAATAGAGACAATATAACTCTGTATTGAGCTTCCAAAAGACTTTGATCTTTGTCTCAAAGTTACACAAAATAAGACTGGGTTTTTTCACTAACAAGTCACACTGTGCCAGAAACAATAGCTACTTCTTATTTGCTACTTTTCTCATAACAATATATACATGGGTACAGTGTGGAGCCGAGAAACTCTCATGTTGTCGCAGTCAGACCTTGCTAGAGGAGACAACCAACCAACTCTGAGTAGGTTCTGTAGAAGGGCTTTGGGACGCTCTGGAGCACAGCTGGGAAAGATGAAAGATGTGGTGTGTTCTCCCTGTGTCTGCGTGGGTTTCAACCTGTGAATGTTTGTGTGTCAACCTGTGAAGGACTTGCGCCGCCTCCAGGGTGTGTTCCTGGCTCGCTCCCAGTGATTCTGGGTTGACTCCGGACCCACCGTGACCCTGAACTGGATAAGGATTACAGACAATGAATCAATGAACATGTAAGGTAAAAAATAAATTGAAAACTCAACATGAAGTTGTTTGGGCATGTGAATTCATACAAGAGTGTCATTTGACACTTTGGTCAGACTAGGCACCACATTTGTAGCATCTCAGGCATGCTTTGTTGGCTCTAGGGGCAGGGAGCTCACAGCAATTCCTTTTCTGTCCATGTCCTTGTTGAGGGCGAAGGCAGCGGCTGGGGCTGGGGCTTGCACACTCCTAACCAGACTGGTAGAGGTTAGGGTTATAGGATTTATTACCAAAGTGGCCTTGAAGCCATTGGCCACAGCACAGAGTTGTCCACCATTACGCGGCCGGCTCTGGCTTATAACATTGAATGGGTTTTCCCATAGACATTAGGAATCTGTACAATACCAAGGTGGCCCCGGTACTGTATGTTATGGGGGATACTGAGGG
The DNA here is from genome assembly GCF_029633855.1 of Hoplias malabaricus. NCBI lineage: Eukaryota > Metazoa > Chordata > Actinopteri > Characiformes > Erythrinidae > Hoplias > Hoplias malabaricus. The sequence continues at coordinate 637,162 of NC_089803.1, read as the reverse complement.
GACACTGACCACTGGTCATTCCTTGCAATACTCACTCTTACCACTTGGAGTTTCCTTGCTCCATGTTGGGGAATAAAGTGGTCAGTCAGTGGGGGGGGGGGGGGGGGGGGGGACACTCCAGACACTCTGGCTGAGTGCCAGGACTGACCACTGCTTTGAGTGTTTAGGGGTTAGGGGAAAACAGTACCTTAGAGTCCCAGGTGCCACTTTGGTAATGCATGTTTAAAACGGTTGGTTAAGGTGGAACTACCCAGTTCCACCTTAAACGGGGTCTATCTTCTCTCTGGCACCAAGTCGTACCCCCTTGATTTTCTCTAAATCGGAGAGGTCGGTGCTCCTTCGATAAAATCGAAGGTTTTTAATATTTAAACAGGGAAAACAAGTTTGTTTTATTGAACAACAAAATCAACAACAACAAGAAGAACAAATATAAAAAATCAACATATTTACATTTTAAAACTATATAAAGTTTTCAAATTCTAAGTTTAATATTTTTAATGTATGTGGGCTTGTGTATGTGTATTTGTATAAAAGCCATTTAAAAACTATTTACAAGAAAAAAAATATGAATATGCAATTTCGCAGACAGTAGTTGTATCTTCCATGTTTACTCATCATCACATCTAATCAGTTTAACCATTGGTGACTTTAATTGTACGGCTAGCTGGTGAAGAAACAATTATTGTTGGCGAAATTGCATACTCATGATGCTCCACCGACTGTGTTCCCAGCATCTAAGAAAAAAAAAGAATAGAAGTTAGAACACATAATAATTACTTATGTAAAATAAAACGTATATTGTTTAACGTACAGTTTTGATCGGCGTGTGTGGTAACAAACAGGTCTGATTTTCTTCAAGCTCCACATCTGAACTGTCACTCTCTTCAACGATTTGACGGCGTGCATGCTTCTTCTTCACACATGAACAAGATGTTTCTGTCCAAAACAGTGTCCTCTTTGCAGGCAGGGGACCCGAGGGTGTGCCTTGTGACTGTCCAGCTTCTTCTTTCCCCTGGATGGGTGCTGGGGCAGACTCCCCAATTGCAGCCATCTGCAGAGCTGCCATTTCTGCAGCCTTCTCAGTGTCATTTAGAGGCACATAAAACTTCTCTGCCACCGCCTCCGAGTGGCACATTGCCCTCTGTATCCTCCTCCTCTTTGATGGTGACATGTTCTTAGTCTAAAACAGAAACAACAAATTACAACCCATCATATTCTTCACATGGTTCTCTTATTGTCAGACAAATAAATGCATGCACACCTGATGGACCATGGTGGTTCGGAAATGGCGGAAGTTGAACCTTCCGCGAAACCCCATCCTTGTCCACTCCTGCTGAAAGTAGAGGAGGATCTTTAGGCAGCTGCCACCTGAGGCAGAGAAAAAGAAAAATGAGGAGTCTGCCCCTTCGAAGCCGGATCTTAATTGGAGCAGCGTTGTGAACCAGCTGTATTCCTCTTCAGTGAGGCAGAGCTGGGCGAACCCGTACGTTCCAGCTGATTTATGCTGGGCAACCTTTGAATAAAAACAATAAAAGCAATGCATTATGTTTATCATCAACGATATTAAGTCTAACTCAAGTCAACATGTTGAACTTCAATGTAAAAGCTTATTTCAATCACAATGCTGCTCTCTCCAGCTTCAGCACCCATCACCTCAGAGACATCATGTTTGTGAGCACACCCGTGCAGTGCCTCGTGCCCACAACAAAGTAGCCCGCCCTTAGCCCAAAAACCTGCTGGATGCAAAGCCTCGATTTGGTTTTTCTCAGTTGATCTACACATAAAATAAACAAAACATTCCAACATAAGTTTGTAACAAAACCAAAGAAGTATTTGTTTATAGGACAAAACTTACCCAGCTTTTTGGGAGTGATTACCCTAGCTTCCCGTCTATAGGCCATCATGTCTTCTTTCCTGACCAATTTTTCTGGCACACAAAAACAAACAATCATACACCTCATGCATCAATATATAAATTATGCTTCAACCCAATATTGTTCTCTGCTCAATAGAAAATTAAAGATATTCCACAACACTTATTCGGTGGCAGTTTTCTTATGTACTGACGATGACTCGTCAGATCCTTTTTGAGCTCTTTAGTTTGTTGAGAAATAGCCAACTTTAGCCAATTGTAGTCACAATGGTTGAGGTGTGTTACTTTCCCGGGAAAGTTTGATAAAAAGGAAAAAAAACTTTTTAAATTTAGAAGATTGATTTTGATGGTTGTGGGCTTAAACCCATCTTTCTTCAATTTGTTCACCCATCTGAAAAACAGTAAATAACTAATATGTTCTCGTGTTTTTTCAAGAAGGCATAATCCCTATTCAAAAGATGGCCCTCCCCAGCAAAGATAAGAAACCTTCTTATCTGGGTGAGGGCCATCTTTCCGTTTTCTAATTTCTTTCCCTTGCAATCTTTCCCAAAGGTGTACTCCAGATATTTCTGAAGAATGTGCTCTAAAAAAAACAAAAACAAAACATTTAGTATACAATTTAAAATACATTATAATTAAATAATAAGTAAAATAAACATAGCCTACCATATTTCGGACATTCCCCTTCCTGGAAAAGATCACGCTTGCTAAATTTTTGCCTTCTTGATTGATGTACAATGGAGGTCAATGTGCGAAAGTATTTTAGTTCTCTGTTACTGGCCTCCAATTTGTCCTCCAGTAACTTGATCTTCTCCTTCAATTCCTTAATGATCTTGTCTTTCTCACCCTCTGTATTAGGGAGAGTGAGAGACAATGGAGAACACCCTTCAGCTGTTGTTGGTGCACCTGAGCTTCCGGCATAAGTGGTTGATGCACCCAAGCTTGGGTCATCAGTCAAAGGTTGACAGAAGCTTGAGACATCCGAGGTTGGACATCCGAGGTTGAGACACCCGAGCTTGTGCCAGCCTCTTCTTCTGGTTGCTGCTGCTGTGTTGCTGGAGTCGATGTCTTGTTGCCACCTTCAAAAGAGTCTATAAAACTTTCAGCAGAGACCGAGATCGGTGGCGTGGGCCCACTGTCCCTAAGCTCTTTCAGCTTATCAATTATAGCTTGTCGTTTTGACATGCCTATATATCTGTTATTATCGTAGTCCTGAAACACAGAACACATATAAAATACAAAAAGAAATTAAATTATTACATGAATTTTATATTAACTACTAATAAGTTTTAAGGGCAATGAAAAGTCTAATAGTTTAAAATTTCAACAGAATTGTTCCCAAATTTCAAGAGTGGATTTAACAGCTGAGCATGGTGTGTACTGTAAAATAGAGAAAGGCAGTTTAGCAGTAACAAGTGCAATAAGAGATGTCGATGGACAGGAGCTGGAGTCCATTTTGCACCATTCTGCTTGTGGGGGACTGCATCCAGTCTATTATTTTTTGTAAATTTGCTGCCCAGTTAAAGTACATTAAGTTGGGGAGTGCCACAGCGCTGTGGAAGACTCATTGCAAGTTTCCACAAATGCTTGATTGCAGTTGTTGTGGCTAAGGGTGGCTCAAGGGGTTATTAGGTTTAAGGGCAAACACTTTTTCACACAGGACCATGTAATTTGGACTTTTTTCCTCCCTTAAAAATAAAAACCTTCATTTAAAAACAGCATTTTGAATTTACTTGTGTTGTCTTTGTCTAATATTTAAATTTGTTTGATGATCTGAAACGTTTAAGAATGACAAACACAAAAAAAGGCAGCAAATAAATTTTCACACCACTGTGTAACATAAAGAAAGACTTGAAACTTCCCACTCCCAACATTAGAACTAGAATAGAGAAGATTGTCACCTCTGCAAACTGTACAACTTTCACACTTGATGCAATTGCCACAAAATTACTCAAAGAAGTACTAACAGCTATTATCAATCCTCTTTTAACTATAGTAAACTCATTCCTTAGTCTGGGCCATGTACCCAAAGCTTTTAAACTAATTATTAAACTTATGAGGGTGGCACAGTGGCGTAGCAGGTACTGTCGCAGTCACACAGCTCCAGGGACCTGGAGGTTGTGAGTTAGATTCCTGCTCCGGGTGACTTTTTCCCAAGGCTTTTTCCTCAGCTCTGAGGGAGTGTTTCCTTGCCACTGGCCTCGTTCTCCTGGGGATTTTTACATTCTTTACATTTCAGCTGCTTTGTGACAGCATCTGTTGTAAAAAGCACTATACAAATAAATTTGATTTGATGATTCCTTAATTAACAATGTAATAATTCTCATTAAAATGTCTTCTAACAGGTACAAAAGAGAGAACGACGATGCTTGTGAATATCCACTCAATAAATAAATAAAGTAACAAACAAGCAAACATATGAACTGTTATTTTGTTTTCGGTAGTTGTGTCCTTGTTAAGTTTAACCTTACTGTCGTGTTCGGGTCATATCTGACCCATTTACAACTTAAAACACTCATAAATACTGTGTTTTACATCTGATTGCCTTAAGGCCTTACGATAGCCTCCACACTATGTACTTGAACATATAAAAGTAATGATCACCACTTTCATTGAATTTTGAGTGTATTAATCAGCGTTGTTACACCTGTGGTGTTCCCGGTCAATAGTGACCACCATAGGAAATGAATGGGTATCCAGACTATATTCATCCATCAGACAGAAATATCCCCATACACATCACCCCAACTCACTCACTCACACACATTTCAGACTGAACAATGTCTTTTGCGGATCTCTTTCCCACGCTTTTGTGCCTATCCCCCACGTGAATCACACCTTCCAGACTAATCAATGTACCACCTTCACACAGACCCCATATATATAGCTTGATGTTTGCCTTGCACTCCTTTTACTCTGAGCACAATTAGTAGGCGACTGACCAAGCGGTTATCTGTCGAAGAGGTTCTTGTCCAGGAATTTGGACATGATGAAGACGGCACTGAAAATGAACTGGAATGATGTGTCGGAAGTGGAAGACCTAGCCTGTGGCACTGTTCTACAACATCCTTGATGTGTGCTTTCAATGCATATGTGGTGTGGACAGCCATCGACCCAACCTGGAATCAGAGGAAGAGTTTCAAGAGGTGACTTTTCCTAGCAGAGCTGGGAAAATCTTTGCTGACTCCTTATTCAACGGCACCAGTAAAACAACAGCCCTAATTAGGGCCCACATTACCAAAGTGGAAACATGACGTCACACATCAGAACTTGATTCTTAGCAGCAGTCCCATCGGTCTATGACATTTGTAGGCGGAGCTATGTGACGTCAAAGTTTGAAAAAAATTAATGGGTTTTCCCATAGGAAATTTTCATAATTTCTCTCTATGGTAATGTTTTTCCCTAACTCATTTAAGGTGGAATCAAATAGATCCACCTTTACAGACAATTTTTAACATACATTACCAAAGTGGCAACAGGACACTGAGGTAATGTTTTCCCCTAACTCCTAACTCAGTTAAGGTGGAACAGGGTAAATAAGCCTACATCGGCAAGAGAGGTACACCATTTCTACTACTGTTTCCAGTTCCTGACATTACCTAATGTGTTGCATTTCGTGAGGTTTAGGAGTTAGGGGAAAACATTACCTCATGGTAATGGTCGTTCAGGCAGTTCCGAACCCACATTACCAAGACAAAGCCTGGACTCCAATGGTGCGTGTTTCTATTACTGTTTCCAGTTCCTGTCATTACCAACGTGGCCACATCACGATTGTGGCACTTCCATCCTAATCCGCAATTACCAAAATACACAAAGGAAATGCTTCGTTGACCTCGTCTGTGTCACGTTTACAAGTGTCGCAGTTCAAGAGGTTTAGGAATTAGGGGAAAACATTACCTTGGAGTCCTGGTGCCACTTTGGTAATGGTCGTCCAGGCAGTTCCGAACCCACGTTACCAAGGCGGAACCTGGACTCCAAAGGTACACGTTTCAACTACAGATTACATTACCAAAGTGAATGAATCGCATTATCAAGATGGAGCCTGGACTGCGTTTCTACTACAGTTTCCAGTTCATGACATTACCAAAGTGAACGCGTCCTGTCCCACATTACCAATGTGGCCGCATGAGGATTGTGGCACTTACACACTGATCCACAATTACCAAATCGTCCACATAGGAAATGCTTCGTTTTTTTTTTACAAATGTCACTGTTTGTCATGTTTAGGAGTTAGGGGAAAACATTACCTCAGAGTCCCAGTGGTGCTTCGGTAATGGTCGTCCTGAACGGCGGCCGGGTCGCTCCGACCATTCTGAACACACATTACCGAAGTGGCACCTGGGACTCTAAGGTAATGTTTTCCCCTAACTCCTAACGGTCGTTCCACCTTAAATCGGACGTTCCACCTTAATTCCATTTCGTCATGCGAGGCAGGTTAGGAGTGTTAGAAATTCTGCATTGAAGAGTCAGGAGACTGGAGCTCGGCGTTGACTGGAGTTTACTTACACATACAAAGGACCATGTATGAGTACAGCTGGATGATCCAAGTCTATCTCAGGATGATCTGAAGTTTAGAAACTGGAGGTTCAGAGGTTTCCTTCACGTGCATGCAGAAAAGCATGGGTCATCAGTTTGTCAACAGTTCAGTCTATAGCCAGTTCATTCTGTTCCCAATTCAGTCTGGTCCCGCCAGTCTGATCTCGATCCAGTCTGATACCAAATATTTTAGGAGGGCCTTATATACATTGGAGTAGTGGGGGAAGGGAATTGGAGGAAGAAGAGGAGTGAGAGGAGGGGTATGTAGAATGAGGGTGATGAAGAATGTGTAAGACAGGAAGGGGGGAAAAGGTGAGAGAAAATGGAAATCAGGGGAGGGATAGGAGGAAGAATAGGGGTGAGAGGAGGGGTAGGTGTGATAAGGGTGATGGTCAAGGAAATAAGCTAGAACAAGAGGTGTGAGGGGAGGTGTATGATGAAATAGTTTCTAGATGTAAATAGAAATAGTTACATAGTTTCTCTCAATCCGCCCTTTGATTCTCTCTAATGGAGAATCACAAAACTGTATCATCATTACAAGTATGAAATAGTCAAATGCTTCAACACTGTTTACCTTCAGTCCATTTTTCATAGCGCATGCCTCTACAGCCCTTCAGCTCTGTAAGCATCAAATGGCCAAGATGTGTGCATAATGCCTTGAAGAACATCATTTGATGAGAGATCTTAAAGTCTGGTTGAAGCTGTAGACACTCAGCTCTTCAGGCGTTGTAGTTTTGGTCAGAAGTGTGAAGATCATTCAGACTATGCTGGGTAGGTAGGAGCATTGTCTGGCTCTGCTTTATCTGTAACCAACACAAAAGAGATACTTCACAGGTGAGAAGATTATCTGCAATTAAGTTATACTCTGCCCCACCATATGTCCTTCAGAGGGGGCTGGTATGGTTCCACACAGTGTGTTGAAATCTTCACCAACAGGGGTAGCCACCACAGCCTAAAAACCATGGATCTTCCCTGAGGGTCTGTGCTTCACCCACCTCCTCTACAGCTTTCCCTAGCAGTAAGTTCTGGGGCAAAGTTGATCTATTTACAGTATGAAATGTTTCCTTACATTCATATGTAATAAACCCAGGAAAACTTGTCATGATGCTTCACCATAACCCTTTGACCAGTATTTATTTATGGCTACCTACAGCCCTGCCTTTATTTTAACTAATGTTCCCCCTTTGGTCCAGACACCAGGACCAAATGGAAAAATTTGTTGCACTAAAGGAGTACAATATCATGTTATCCAAGTTAAGCAGATCGTATAGTGATTTTGGAAATATCAGTGTAAGAATATTTTCAAGACCTAAGAAGGCCTTAAATATATCGAAATGTATTCAGGTAACAACATTTTATTAATATTAGACATAAAAGGCAAATTCCTTCAAAAAGCTTTTCTTAGTTATCTACCTTAATTATATCAACCCAAAATATCTGAAAGGTGTGCTTGCAAATTAAATCAGTAAGTGCCCTTACCCATGTATCAGGATTTCTTATTCTAAATCATCAGGGAATCATTAACATGAAGGTTATTGATGGCATGTTTGTTGAAAAACATGGTGAACTCTTCATCTGTGTCCTTAAGTAATGTAAAGATTCTGGAAAGTTTATAGAACACAGATGATCTTAAGCTGTTGTTGGTCAGTTTGATATTCCTGTGACTCCTAACAGAGTTTTGGATATCAAAGACAACTGCTCTGTGACTCCAAACATTAATTTAATCATCAGTGACAACTGCTGATGTGAGGTTCCCTTAAAAGGAGCTCCTGCTGTGCTGCTCTGTGAAAAACCATTAAGATTTATGTTCACCCCCACACCCTTTTTGGAGTTATCTGCCTGCTTTCTGCGACAGACTCTTGCAAAATGGCCATTGTTACGACAATAATGGCACTCCTTCTTCTGGCTAAGGAACTTCTTACTGGAACCCGAGTTAGAACTGTTTCCTGAGAGGACATGTATGGAAGCTGGCACATGGCCTGGTTCTAAGTCAAGGTCCAGCCTGTCAAGTTCACTTTTAATTTTACCCCATTTAACATTACGCCAGTTGGGAAGTGATGTCACCAGGGCCTGTCTAAGATCTGGTCTCAAAGATTCTACCAGCTGTGTAAAATGAGGACCTTCAGTTGTATCATCAAAGTTACCACTATTGTATATGTCTATACCTGAGTGACACAAGAAAACTCTTTTAAGCCTTTCGCAGAAATCTTCAGCTGATTCTCCCCTTTTCTGCCTGCATTTAGTTATTTGCTCCCAATCAGTAGTTTTGCGGCATTTGTTGCTAATCCAGTCATTGAAAGCTTTCCAGCCTTTTTCAATGTTCTGGCCTTTGTCACCTAAACCATCTGACACCTTTTTAGCAAGATGTCTGCTGTCTGTTAAGTTGAGGACTTGGCTTGCTATGGCCACAGCATCACTGGGGCAAAGAGTACAGCATTCTTTTTTTCTGCATGAGATCTATAAATTCAAGACCCATATGCTTTGGAGGTTTAAACTCCTTGTACAGGTTGTCCAGGGTTGCTGCATCTAAAGGAACATGGCCAATGTCTAGCCTGGTTTTATTAACTTCACCTCTCTTGTGAAGTACCTCAGCGGATGTGATTGTAACAGGCCTCATTTCAGCTTTCCTTCTGACAATCACTTTACCATGGCTAGTACTTAGCCCATGCTCAAGGTCCTCCTTAGAAGATGAATGGTCACTGCCATCAGAATAGTCTCTTCACCCATGCTGGTTGCAACCAGTTGTGGATACAATCTGGCTGTCGTTGGAGGATTTAAATCTGAGTAACAAGACTTCTTATGTAGATGCCCTATTGGTGAAGGACAAGAGTGGCCTTTACATTTGACATGTTTCAGTTCAAGGGATTTCAGTGATCTCTAAAATTTTTCACAGGTTTTCTGTGCATTAATAGCAGCTGATCTACATTCTTCAATATTCCATTCTGTGTCTGCAGAAAAGCCTTTAGATAAAATGTACTGACTGCTCTTTTCCTCAATGATGTGTTTTTTTACAATGTTGTCAATTACCCTTTCAAAATCTGGCTCTGTCCATTGAGGCATTTCAGTCCCACCCTTAACTAATGTGCTGTTTCTATAGTTAGTAGGTTTCCAGGTTGTTTTATCACACATTTTGGTCATTTGAAGTCATGGTGAGGCAACACAAAAAAACAAGCAAACAAACAAAAATTAAACAAAACAAAAGTTTCCCTTAATAGCTAACAGTAACTTTAAGTACTGTTTTCCTCCAATCAAAGTATATAAGAACAGCCACAAAACTGTAGGTTTTTACCAGTGGCACACTAGTGTTTCAACAAACACAAACAGACCTTTCTTGATCAAAGAATATAAACAGCCACAAAACGCTAGGTTTTTACCAGTGACACGGCTGTGTCCTTTCCACTGCGGTGATGCCAGATCGCATTGGATTCCTCTAATGTACTACTTTCCCTTAACTCCTAACCTCTTAAGGTGGAATTGCACAGATCCAAAAAATACCCGACCGACCAGTACTGGAAGTACAAACTGTAGGGGAATACATCACCGGTGGGTCCAGTTGCCAGATCGGTAATGTTTGACCTTTTTTTAGGGGCCATAAGTCACTGACCCTTGGGCCTAGGGTCGTGGGGGTATGGCGGGTCATTTGCCAACGTCCCAGGGGGGTCAAGTTTTAAGGCGGTTAGGGGGAAATATTTATCTTCTGGCACCACATTACCAATCTGCTTTTACCCCAAGTCCTCGACCTTTTGACCTAGGATCACCAAATCTTAATATGTTGTTTGTGAGCGTACGACAATGACTCTACAACCTTCCTGAGCCTTCAATGACCTCGGAAACCTGTTTTGACACTCTTTTCCAAAATTTTCTCACTTTTCCCCCAAAGAGGACGGTCTTGCGGTCTTATAAGCCAAGAGGTTTCTGACAGTTCGTTTTTATGTCGTTAACCGCGTAGTTCCACTTTAACCACATCAGGTCATCCCTAAGGGGTAAGCCTTAAGTCCCGCAGAAATATAATGTGGACCGGGGTAGATCTACCTTAACTAACTCTAAACCCACATTACCAAAGTGGTATCTGGGACCCTAAGGTAATGTTTTCCCCTAACTCCTAACTCAGTTAAGGTGGAATCACATAGATCCACCTTCACCGACCATTTTTAATATAAATTACCAAAGTGGCTTCCTAAACACCGTTCCACATTAAATCGGACGTTCCACCTTAATTCCACTTTAGTCATGCGAGGTAGGTTAGGAGTTAGGGAACAATATTACGGCTGTCGTTTCCACTTCTGTGATGCCAGACCGCATTGGATTCCCCTAAGCTAATATTGTTCCCTAACTCCTAAACTGCCTTGCAAGACCAAAGTGGAATCCGGGCACACATTTAATATTGTTCCCTAACTCCTAACCAGTTAAGGTGGAACCGGTAGTTCCACCTTAACCGGGCCATAGAGACTCATTACCATTACTCATCACCTATGTGTCCCGGAGGCCATAGACTATAGCACAGAAGTGGCCCATATCATCTATCCATCTGGGTTTATAACTTCCCCATTCATTTTTCCATAGACATCACCAATGTGGCCTATAACCAAAGTGTCCGGGTACTGCACAGATAGTAGGCACAGCTGAGTGACTGCTGGACACGGGTTATCGCTTGAAATACTCTCTGAGACCATTTGGGGTGTCTGTGTCCTTTGTTAGAAATCGGACTGGCATTGCTGACCACTGGTTAGGGGCAATATCACTGTTCACTCTGACAGCCCACAGGAAGTGACCGCTGCATTTGATTAGGAGGTTAGGGGCAATATCACCTTTGGGGCCCTGGGCCACATCAGTGATATAATGGGTTTCTATGGGGCGGTTAAGCTGGATCTCTGTAATTCCACCTTAATAGGTAAGGGTGTTAGGAGAAATTAGCACCAATGAGTAATGGGCTGCATCTGTAATATAATGGGTTTCTATGGGGGCCACGCCCAGAGTCCTCTTAGCTGGTAAGACCGCAAGACTAAGAGGGTCAAGGAAGGCTCCGGAAGGTTGAAGAGCCACGAAACTCGACACACCGGATCACGGCACGCTCACGAAGGACATATTAAAAACTGGTGATCCTAGGTCAAAAGGTCAAGGAGATATGACCCCCAAACTTTGTTAAAAAGCAAAGGACGAAGTTGAGGCCTAATGGTTTTCTGAGGTGAAAAGTCACTTAGGAAGGTCACAGGGTCACGGGATTCGGTTGAGGCAAAGGTCCTTGGAAACAACATATCTGAGTTTGGTGACCCTAGGCCTAAGGGTCAGGGACTTATGACCCTTACATGACAATATTTCCCCCTAACCAGACAAAAATGCAGAGGTCACTTCCTGTGGTCAGTCAGAGTGACCAGTGCCCCCCCACCATATATGAAGTCGATTGGTCACTGTTTTACCAATGCATTATCGTTGAGTCCCCGAGTCGAAATCGGTAATATAATGGGTTTTAATTGGGGACTTAAGGTGGAACTATGCAATTCCACCTTAAGCGCTATGTTTTCTGCTAAGAACTAGCGATTCCACCTTAAGTGCAATGTTTTCTTCTAAGAACTAGCGATTCCACCTTAAGCGCTCTGGCTGTGTTGTTTTTTTTTTCTCCTGATCTTGCCGCTCAGTTAAAGCCATATTTGTCAGAGTACATGCCAGAGAGAGACAGCACTGCTTTGCCAATTGAGAAGAACAGAGTTTGAGACGTTTAACAATGATAAAAGTAAGTTTATTTTGCTTTGTACAGTATAAAAAAGTCTAATCTTTGCTTTGTGGATGATTATTCAATCATTTTTAAGCGTTTTTTGGGTGTTTTTTGTTTAAATGAACGTGTAGATATTATGAAAACGGTAAGAAACATTTCTTTTGCATTGTACAGTATAAATATGTTTAATCTTAGCTTCGTGGGTGTTTATTACATCATTATTAAGCGTTATTTGTGTTTTTTTTAATTAATGTGTAGATGTTTAAAATAAAAGTGATTATGTGTCACTTATGCTTTTTCTCAGATGCCGTGTCGAAGTCAGCTGTGCCTGTTGTGTAAAAATGATTACGCCAATGTAGTGGAGTATGGATCGAATAAAGAAATGAAAAGTTCTGAATGAAAGACTCTCTACTCTGATAAGGATTTTTTGGAACAGAATCCCACATTCCACAGAATACATGTGTGCTGAAAGACTCTGCACCCCCCCCCACACACACACTCACGCACACACATATGTCTACACCAAAGACTGAGCAGGACACTTTCCAGTGACCCCCGTCTTCTTCAGGAATGTAGAGAAAACCAGAACCAGTTTCTGACGCTTTTAGGCCGAAGGAGATCAAACAACGTTTTGGAGACCAGAATTAACAAACCTAGTTTATGGCCCTCGGCGCCTAGATGGCGCACTGGTTATCTCTTGCAAAAATCAACAGATGGCCCCAGGATTGACCTTGCACTGAACTCCTGCAACCCTGATCCAAACCAAACAAATAGCATGGACGTTTGCGAAATCACGTTTCGCCCTGCCGCCTTCTAAATGCATAACGAACACATTGGGTGTTTATGAACATGTTTTATGCAAATATGTATTAATGTCACCCTCTGTTATTCTCAAGTGAATGGCTACTAACTAATGAAGTAATGTGTATTTCTGTTTCATTCATGAAGGAAAATGTGTCTCTGATTGTCACGGATCACGAAGTGGACTTACTGAGGGCGGACGCACTCGCTAAAACACAGATGAATTTTATTTACCAAAAAGAGAATAACTATACAGAGAATGGGACTAGGGCAAAAACCACAACTAGGGAAAGTAGAGACAAACAGACGAGAGACTAAATGACGATAGAAAACACACAAAACAACAAAACTAAGAAACAAACATGACTTGACTAGAAACGGGAGATAAACAACACAACATGACTAGGGAAAAGACTAAGGTGAAAGGAGAATGTTCGACAGGAGGAAGTGAGACAGGGGACTGAAACATAGACTGGACAGGTGCTGAGACTGAGGACGGATACTGGGAGTGAACAGGAGACTGGACCTGAGACCGGACAGAGGGTTTAAGTGGTGACTGGACAGGGCTAACAGGGGACTGGACTGGACTTGGCAGGGGAACAGGGACCATGACGTTTACCGGGACAGACACGAACACCGTGACAGGGACAGGAATCGAAACAAAAGCAGACACTGGTACAGGGACAAGGAGAGAGACAGGAACTAGGACAGGGACAGACGGGAACCAAAATAACATGGGGGTGCCCAGGACTGGCAAATGTCTGGGGGGAAGTCCGAGGAACCAGCCTGGGCACAGTTCTGGGGATCGGCCCATAGACACGACCAAGAGCCGCCGGGGCCACCGTCACGGGGGGAGAAACGGCCGTAGCCACAATCACGGGGGCAGAAACGGCCGTAGCCACAATCATGGGGGCAGAAACGGCCGTAGCCACAGTCACGGGGGCAGAAACGGCCGTAGAAACGGCCTTCTCTGGGGCATGAGCAGCTGAGGAAGCCGCCCTCTCAGGGACTGGAGCGGCTGGGGGAGCCGCCCTCACAGGTACTGGAGCGGCTGGGGGCGCCGCTTTCACAGGGAATGGAGCGGCTGGAGGCGCCGCTTTCACGGGGAATGGAGTGGCTGGCGGTGCCGCTTTCACGAGGACAGGAGCGGCTGGCTGCGCCGCTTTCACCAGGACAGGAGCGGCTGGCTGCGCCGCTTTCACGAGGACAGGAGCGGCTGGCTGCGCCGCTTTCACGAGGACAGGAGCGGCTGGAGGCGCCGCTTTCATGAGGACAGGAGCGGCTGGAGGCGCCGCTTTCACGGAGACCTCCAGACTTGCCAAGAGGCTTTCAAGCTTCTCTTGGAGGTCAGGAGGGAGTGCAGAGAGATGCTTGGGAGCTGGGGCCCTTGTGACGACGTCCATGGAAACAGGAGGCCCTGCAGCGACGCCGTCCACGGAGGCAGGGAACCCTGCAGCGACGCCGTCCACGGAGGCAGGGAACCCTGCAGCGACGCCGTCCACGGAGGCAGGAGGCCCTGCAGCGACGCAGTCCACGGAGGCAGGGGACCCTGCAGCGACAACGTCCACGGAGGCAGGGGATTGTGTTGCTCGCCGGGCTTGTGCTGGAGTTGTAGAGGGTTTAGGGGGATTGACGGGTGCACTCATGAGATCCCCCAGAGGTGCACCCCTGTTAGCCTCACCTCCATTGTCCTGAGGTTGGAGGCTAACAGCTTAACCCCCCCCCAAAAAATTTCCCCGGACCCGAGGGGATAATCCTCCAGCGAGGGGGAGACTCCAGCCCGCTTTTTCCGTCGGCTCCATCAATTCATGCTGGAGTAGTCATTCTGTCCATAATTCGGCTCCTCTAAAGTCCTAGAAGCTACCATAGCCTGAAATTATGGACGCTTGGACTTCTCCTAGCCTCCGAAAATAACTGTCTGCGCTAGCTGCGTCCTTTGTTGGGTCGTTCATTCTGTTAGGAGCGAGGGGAGGACTGACTGAGGGCGGACGCAAACGTTAATAAAACAGATTTTATTTGACAGGAAATAAACAAAACAAACATTAACAAACTAGAGGGCAATCACTAAGCGAGGGAAGAACAAGACTACGAACGAGAATGACGGAACACGATGAAACAAATGTGAACATTACAAAGAACAATATTGACAACAACAAATACAACAACAAATGAGAAACACCTGAAACGGATAACGAGGGTAAAGACAAGGAGGCGGAACAAAGGCGGGGCGTGAACAACAACAAAACAAAGCCATGTGCTGAGATTAGGAAAACAGACGAGACGAGGGCGTGACACTGATTAGGAAAACGAATTAGTTTCTAACTTCTAGCATAATATTGTAGTGGGATGTAATCGTAAAATACCCAAGATATATATACATAGATATTTGATATTAATAATCCAAGACACTCAGTATGAATAAGTATTTTTTACTTTATTCAGTTTTCTATGTATACGTGACTCTGTTCCCTCTCTGAAACGTGAAACAAGTCACGTGAGCTTCAGACCCAGGATCCAATCAAAGAAAGGAGACCTCCCAAATGGGCGTGACCGCGCCACATCTGAAAAAGGAGTGCCCAGCTCTAATCTCGCTCTGTTCTGCTCTCTTTTCGCTTCACTTTCTTTCGCTTCACACTCTTTTACGCTCCTCACGTCGCTCTCTCTTCACTTCACTTGCGACGCTCTTCTTCTTCTTTACGCCGACAAGACGCTTCTTCAAAAAGACTCTAACGAAGGACCTCACGCAACTATCAAGGGACGCCTTGTGCCAGTTAGCAGTGTGATACAGAAACTACAGAGTAACGTCGAGCAGTAATCCGTAATCTTTTCTTTGTTTATTTGTGTTTGTGTTTGTCGCCCAATCAAAGTTTTAATTTTATGACTGATCAAAGCAGGTGAAACTTATTTTGGCCAGAATAAGATACCACCCCTGAGATTAGTTGATAGCTGATATGTTAGCGTTATACTCTGACTTCTGAGGATTGGAGGAAACAGCGAGCTACTCTTCGACGCCCCTTCCCTCCGGGGACGATCCAGCCAGTCCAGCAGTTCTCTGTGAAGGGAATCCCCCGACTGACATCACACCGTCTAAGGCCAAGAGTGTCTGACTCATCCTGGAAGGAATCCCCTCCCTAATGAGCCAACTCCTCACAGACAGTCACCCGGAGCGGGAATCGAACCCACAACCTCCAGGTCCCTGGAGCTGTGTGACTGAGACACTACCTGCTGCGCCACCGTGCCACCAGAAGAATTGTATAAGTTTGGAAATCAGTGTATCCGCCAAAAGTTATACACTGGCTTAATGACCTCTTACTATTTCTTAAACTAGAAAGAATCAAGTATTTGCTGAGAGGGTCAAATAAACATTTTCATTAAGCTTGGAACCCAGTGTTATCCCATTTTGAAAATATGCAGTCACCTTAGACTAAGCGTGATAAACCCCAACATTGTTTTAACAAGTGGGGTGGCTAACCATTACTGTAAACAGTCGTATCCACCCTCCCCACCCAGCTTGGTGTAGATTTTTTTTTTTATTATTAATTTTTTATTTTATTTTAGCTTTTTTTTGTCTAAATATATGTATGTATATACAGGATATTGGGTGGGGTTTTTTGGGTAATGACAAAAATGTTAAACAAAATTTGTTTGTGTGAAATACCTGTTCATTCTAATATAAATATATATATGTATAAAAAACATTTAGCTTCAGAACAGTGCTTAATGTAGTGCAGTATGATGAATGTGCATTAGTTTGTAATAAAAGAAATTTCACTTTTGGGACTTTAATACTTAGGACCTAGATGGTCAAATTCAGAGACATCTCAGATTCCCCCAGCTCAGATTGGAATCTGGGATAATACCCAGAGAGGGTCGTAAACCACATTACAGGCCACTCCAGGATGGTTTATGACACAAGGTCTCTAAAAGGGTCAGACAAGACAGGAATTTTTGGTGATGGCAGACACACTCCAAGGATCAATGTATGCTCTCTGTAAAAACTGCTTAATCAACTTTTCGATCCATGGAATTAAACTTTAATTCCCATTGGTTTAAAACAGTTTGAAGTTGCATATGGGATATGACTGTGTAAAATTAATTCCAGTTAGATAATCAAACCTTAAGTTAATTTACATGTGTTTAAAATTACATTTTTGTATGAACTTATGTAGGAACCAAGGTCGTCACATACGTCACATACATGTGTTATTTGGTTAAGAATTATGTAAAACATGGTTTTGTCTGAATGACATTACATTGTGTAACAGTCAACAGGAGTCTTTGTCTTGTCAAGTGTCATAAATTGTAAGTGATGTCACTATTAAGGGAGGTTCTAGTCTAAAGGAACATCCAATCAAAGGCAAGAGATTCTCCTATACTCAATCCCTGTGGACCAATCAGGCCTTCAAGACAGGTTTCCAAAACCTGGTTAAAAACCATTGATGCAGAAACTTAACTGGCTTCTTCAAGGCTCTTTTAGACTCTTCTCAGTGTTTAACAGACTCCACTCTCTTCCAGAGGGAATACAGACTCTCTCATGGCTGTCTCTTAGGCTCGCCCTTGCTCGCTCTCGAGCTCTTCAACACTTCAGAACAAACAAAGAACAAAGAAAGAAAATGTAGTGAGAGAAGGAAAGAGGAGGTGTGGAGAAAGTCAGAAGTTTAAACTTTATTTCTATTAGTAATATTAGAAAGCTATAAGTATAAATCCAGCAATGCTCAATGCCACGCTCAGAGCATGAAAGAGACCTCAGGCCTCTGACCTTCAAAGTGGTGGAATAAGAGCTTCAGGATCAGCGATGAAAGAGAAGGCTACATGCTCCCTCAGAAGGCCACCAGCTCTGATGGTGTGGTTGCCGTGTCCAAGGCTGTGTCTTTGACCAAAAGCCAAATGGAAGAAGAGGTGCAATTCTACAAGGTCTGTGTCTGTGATGTCCTAAAACCAAGAGGTTAAAAGGTTTTCAGTGAGGGTTTTTTTATCCATTAAACAATATGCTTCAAAAGTAATTTAAGAAAGTGTTTCCTTACACTTCACAGCTGCATAACATTGCTTAATAAATAAATATGTTTAAATAACATGTCTAACATAAAATTGCCCGTACTGAAAAACATTAACAGTTTAGATTACTGTTATCAAATCAAATCAAATTTATTTGTATAGCGCCTTTTACAACTGACGTTGTCACAAAGCAGCTTAACAGTTTCAGAACAGAACATTTAAATCAAAGCCCAATGCAAGCAAGCCGAAGGCGACAGTGGCAAGGAAAAACTCCCTCGAGGCTGGAGGAAGAAACCTTGGGAGGAACCAAGACTCATAAAAGGGACCCATCCTCCTCTGATCAAACTATAGATTGAATTTTAAATTATCACCAATGAAGTGTCATTATGCTACATAATAATAATAAGGTGAGCAGCTGGTCTGGTCTGGCCTGGGCTGCAGGAGAATCCAGCAAACAATCTTCCATCAGTGGGCCACCATTTTCTCAGAAAACAGTAAAGGGAAGCAGTTAGTTTAGTTGAGTGCAGCAGAGAATAAGAGCATGTGAATATTTTCATTAGTGTAGTGACGGATCTGACTGTAACAGACTAGGAGGAGGGAAACCAGAAGGAGCTCAGGCAAAGACATCCTTCCGCTCCAAACAAGAGAAATTGTGAGCACATCATCTGGGTTTACCCTGATTCTCCATGTCCATGAGTTCCTGAAATGACAACCTTAAACTAGACAAAGGTTAGTTGCCAAAGGCTAAACTGAACAAGTGTGTTTTGAGCCTAGACTTAAACATAGTAACTGTGTCTGCGTCCCGAACACTAGCTGGAAGATTGTTCCAGAGCTGAGGGGCTTTGTAGGAGAAGCCCCCCCGCTGAAGTCTTATGAAGTCTTATCTGGGTACTAGTAAGAGGCCGCCGCCCTGAGATCTGAGTACTCTTGGTGGTTCATAGTGTGTGATGAGGTCTTGCAAGAATTCAGGGGTGAGACAGTGTAGGGATTTATACGTGAGTAAAAGAATTTTGTAATCAATACGGAATTTAACTGGAAGCCAGTGAAGGGCCGAAAAGACTGGGCTGATATGATCAAATTTCCTAGTTTTAGTGAGGACCCTGGCTGCAGCATTTTGAATTAACTGGAGTTTACTCAAGTTTCTGCTGGAGCATCCTGATAATAGTGCATTGCAATAATCTAAACTTGATGTAATAAAAGCATGAACTAATTTTTCCACATCTGGGAGGGATAAGGAACTTCTTAACTTAGCAACGTTCTGAAGATGTAGGAAAGCTGTTTTTGTAATGTTACCTATATGCTGATCAAATGATAGATCTGAATCAATTATAACACCCAGATTTTTAGCTGATGAGCTAGGGAGAACAGGGAAGTCAAAATTATGTATTAAGTCTGATAACTTATTTATAGCAGGTTTTGGACCTAGAAGGAGAACCTCGGTTTTGTCGCTGTTTAGCAGAAGGAAATTGTATGACATCCAATGCTTCACTTCTTTAACACAGTCCTCCATTTTCTTTAGTGTAGGTTTGTTATCTGGTTTGGCTGATATGTATAACTGTGTTTCATGTGCGTAACTGTGGAAGGTAATGCCATGCCTGCTAATAACTCTGCCCAGTGGCAGCATGTATAATATGAATAGTAAAGGTCCTAAAATGGAGCCTTGGGGAACTCCAAATCTCATTTTTGTATAAATAGAAGAAACATTATTTACTTTTACAAACTGATAGGGATCTGTGAGGTAAGACTTAAACCATGATAGGGCTGTTCCTGTTATTCCAACCATGTTTTTTAATCTTTCTTGCAGAATAGTATGATCAATTGTATCGAAAGCTGCACTGAGGTCTAGTAGAACTAGCATGGATACGTAGCCTCGATCAGAGGCGAGAAGAAGGTCATTTGTTATCTTAATTATAGCCGTTTCGGTGCTATGGTGTGGCCTAAAACCAGATTGAAATTTTTCATATATGTTATTCTTATGCAAGTATGACCTAAGTTGTTGGGCCACAATTTTTTCTAATATCTTAGATATGAAGGGAAGGTTAGAGATGGGTCTGTAATTGGATAGGCTGTACCCATTTGGAAGCTGTTTTGATCGCTCGGGTTTTCCTGTTTACTCGTTTCCACTGTTATTTCTATATTTATATCTGTTTTTCTAACCTACTAACCATCCATAGATCTATCTTTTAGATTGTCTCCGCAGGAATATTCATTACAGAGGCACTAAAACTGCCACTGGACCCTGGAGTAACGTTCTTGGTGTAAGTTACTAAAATCAACTAAAAGCGGTAAGTATCTGCAATTCCATGGCTACTACTGGCTGTTTTGCCTGCTCAGAGTGTGGCATGTTTAGTTTAACCCCCTTTTCCACCTCTAGCGATAAATATAGTGGTTGTGTTTGTAGTAAGTGTCAGCTAGTTAGCTCTCTGGTGGATAAAGTGGACCAGTTAGAAGTGCGCATCCGGAGCTTATTATTGTTAAGGGATAAACAGCGAGATTCAGTGTTAGCAACTCTGGGTGCCTTAGGGAGAGTTAGCACCCCCATGACTCCGGCGTTAGAGCCCTCACAGCGTCTCGGCGTCATAGCCGGAAAGCTAAGGCTGATGCTAACGCTGAGGCCAAAGCTAGCCCACCGGGACACCACGCTCCTCCGATTCGCGTGTCAAACAGGTTTGCCCTGCTCAACGAAGCACACGCTGAGGAGCCTGTTAAGAGTGCTCTGGTTATAGGAGACTCTATTGTTCGACACGTGAAATTAGCTACTCCTTTAGGGGCGCCGGCAGTAACAGTTAGCTGTTTATCGGGAGCCAGAGCGCCGGATATTAGTGGCAACCTTAGACTGTTAGCTAATAGGAGATATTCGAGGGTAGTCATTCATGTAGGAGCCAATGATATTCGTCTGCGGCAGTCTGAGGTAACTAAGGGTAATATTACAGAGGTGATTAAACTGGCACAGATGATGTCCGATGCCGTAATCTGCTCTGGCCCCATACCAATGCGGCATGGTGACGAAGCTTACAGCAGACTTTGGGCGTTAAACTGCTGGATGTCCAAGTGGTGTTCCGAAAATCAAGTGGGCTTTATGGACAATTGGTTTCGTTTTGAGGGCAAGCCTGGTCTTATAGGTAGGGATGGTATCCACCCCACGCGGGAGGGTGCTGCCTTACTTTCTTGCAGCATAGCACATAGTCTTTTAGTTAGTCAGCAGAGTAGTGTAGATAGCTGCTGACAATCCAGAGCCAGGACCAGGCCGCAGACAGACAGGCTAAACCGACCATCTGCGAATTGTCTTGAGGCGTCACCCAGGTTCAACTGTATTGAGACTGTGTCTTTCCCCCGAACTAAATGTAAAAGTAGAAAAACAA
Organism: Hoplias malabaricus; assembly: GCF_029633855.1. Lineage (NCBI taxonomy): Eukaryota > Metazoa > Chordata > Actinopteri > Characiformes > Erythrinidae > Hoplias > Hoplias malabaricus. Next base: position 615,882 of record NC_089803.1, on the reverse strand, counting down.
AATCAGCCTGTTTCAGCAATCAATATTAAATCATACACAACACCTAGCAGCAACACCTTAGAACTAAAATTTGGGTTACTCAACATAAGATCACTAAACTCAAAAGCACTCATCGTAAATGATATTATAAGTGATCATAAATTCAATGTTTTCTGTCTCACGGAAACGTGGGTTAGACCAAATGAATATTTAGCACTAAATGAAGCCACCCCCCTAGGCTATAATTATGCACATAGCCCAAGAATATCAGGCAAAGGAGGTGGAGTATGTGTAATTTACCAAAATACCCTAGAAATTAGTCTTAAACAATGTGACACCTTCTCTTCTTTTGAGGTTCTCTCCACTATTATTACAAATCCGGTCACAAAAAAAGACGCATTTTTATTATGCAACATTTACAGACCACCAGGGCCTTACTTAGAATTTCTGAAAGAATTCAGCGATTTTGCTACAAACCTAGCGGTGTGCAATCATAAAGTTATAATTGTAGGAGATTTCAATATCCATTTTGAGAAGGAAAGTGGCGGGGTTAATTATGTTAATGTACATAATTTCAAAGGAAGTACATTTGTAACCATGTTTTTGGTTAATGATTAAATTATTTTTGTAAATTATACATATTCCACTCCCTTTGCCCGTCAGTCTGGGGCTGTGTAAATATTTATAGCCTGTAGGAGTGGCTTGATTTAGTGCTAAATATTCATCATTTTTGACCCAAGTTTCACTAAGGCATAAAATATCAAATTTCTGATCCATTATTATTTCATATATAATGACTGCCAGAGAGTTAAGTGCTCTTATATTGAGTAGGCCAAACTGTAAGTCTGTGGGGATGATACTACCCTCTGTTTCTGATGGTTTAATAGTGATTAGGTTATTGGGGCACGCTGTTTGATATTTTCTGGGTTTAAGTTTGATTCGGGGGACAGACACAGTCTTGATACTTTAACAAATGTTTATATTTCTTAGAGCAAGCTTTATAGATATACCCTTACTATGGGCAAACAAATGGCCATTATCTGTAAGTGTATCCTTAAAATCACTTACCTGTTCGCTGTGTAATCTACTTGCCTGGTTTGTGCTGGTGGGTGGGGTTAGTCAAGCCTGGCGAAGAACATCCTCGATGTTCCCAGAGAGGACTGCCGAACCTAGACGACTAGGGTGAAGCCCATCCCGGTGGTAGAGGGCAGGAGGTTCCCGAAAACACTCGCAGTGGTCAACGTAGTCCACGCCGACAGTGCCACACCAAGCCCGGAACCAGGAGTGGAGTGCGAAGAGCCTGCTGTACGCCTCACATCCTCGTCTGTAGGTGGGTAGGGGGCCGGAGACGACGATCCTGGCGTCCGTCTTCTTCCAAGCAGTATCCAGAAGTGAACGGTAGTGCTCCTTCAGGACCTCGCTGCGGTGGGCGGAAGTGTCGTTCGTCCCCACGTAGAGAACAACGGTGCCGAGGTCCTCATGCTGCTGCAGCACAGAGGGAAGTCGCCTGGCAAGATCCAGGACACAGTAGCGTTACTCTTTGTGCCTGAGACTCTTAAATGTCTGACTATAGAGTCGCCGATGATAAGAACACCGCCCTGTTTAACTCTCGGTGCCCGTTCCGGTGCAGATGAGGGCCAGGAGCTGAGCACCTCAAACCGGTTAGTAGAGGGGCCTCTCAAAACTCAAAAAGTCACTTGTCAACAACTCTACAATGTGGGAAGAGAGAGAGAAATGTCCCATTGCTTCTAACAAATTACATGGAGGCATCGATTGATGTACTAATAAAGAACAGAACCACAGTAGGTATATGCATTGAAAATCCTTTTGTATTTGCACAGAATTCAGGAACCAGCCATGTGAGAGGGTCAGACAGTCTTCGACAGTTTTCATCTGAATGCCAGGCCAAACATCCAGAGAGTTTAACATCAACCAAGTTAAGGAAACACATAGCAACTCTCTGCCAAATGATGAATCTAAAAAATTCGGAGATGGATCAGGTAGCAAAATTCATGGGTCATGATATACATGTTCATCGTGAATATTATAGACTGTCTGAGAACACTATCCAACTTGCTAAAATGAGCAAATTTTTGATTGCCACAGAGCAAGGAAATCACACTTACCTGGGTCAATCTCTAGATGAGCTGGAGCTGGATGGTATTCTGGATGGTGAAATATCAGGTATGTGGTTTACTATCAGTAGGGCAAAGGTTCCCAAACTTGTTAGTCTGGCCACAATTTCATAACATGGTATCATTCATAATAAAAATTTCTGATGGTTGTGATAAATGGCACAACACAGGGTAAACCAAGTCTTATAATCCATTCATATTTTGATAAATAAATTTGCAAAATAGTAAAAACATATGGGCAATACTGCTGTCTCATGCTTACCACTCCGTGGCTTCTGTGCATCTGCAAAAATTTTTATTGCAGATGAAATTTGTACAAGTCAACTTATTCAGCATTGTTTTATTTAAAATTTTATTTCCAGTTCTGGTCTGCCGTCTGAACGGGTTTGTTAAATCACCAGATTCACTTTGTTCCTCTATCCCAATACTTAACAGAGTCATAGAGTAAAAATGAAGGCCAGCTAGAGGACCTGTGGGTGTGATTGGAAATTTCTGATAGAATAAGATTTGTGTCCAGATACACAGCATGAAGGACAAATTCGGTTTAGGATGTTCATGCCTGATTAGTTGTGCATGTTGTGTTTTATTTCAGACAATGACTGTCTACAACAAAAAAGGAAGCAAAAGACATTCCAAAATGATCATCTGGAGTCACCTGACAATTCTTTTGGAGAAGAGATAATAGGGATAATAATATCAGGGTTCTACCAAGTTATTTTTGGCAGTCAGATTTAGTTATAATAATTAAACAGCTAACAGCTCCTCTGTAACACCTCCATTGAAACATTTCCTTAAACCAAAACTAGACATTTTATCAAACAAAAAACCCAAATTGATCTGCCACTATGCCCTTCCCTCGTCTTTACCCTGCCCTTCCCTCTGCTGTTCCCTCGCCTTCACTCTGACCTTCCCTTGCCTTCACTCTGCCCTTCCCTCGCGTTCACTGTGCCCTTACCCCACCTTCACTCTGTGTTTTATTTCAGACAACGACTGTGTACCACAAAAAAGGAAGCAAAAGACATCCCAGAAAGGTCATCTGGAGTCACCTGATGATTCTTTTGGAGAAGAGATAACAGTTATGTATCAGGGTACTACAAAGTTATTTTTGACAGTCAGAAGTGTGGTTTGCACTTTAAATTAAAATAATTAAACAGCTAACAGCTCCTCTGTAACACCTTCATTGAAACATTTCCATAAACCAACCCTAGACATTTTATCAAACAGAAAACCCAAATAGATCTGCCACTATGCCATTCCCTCACCTTCCCTCTGCCCTTTCCTTGCCTTCCCTTCCCTCTGCTTTCCCCCTCGACTTCCCTCTGCCCTTCCTTCGGCCCTTTCCTCGCCTTCACTCTGCTGTTCCCTCACCTTCAGTCTGCTCTTGCCTTTCCATGCCTTCACTCACCTTTAGTCTGCTCTCGCCTTCATTTTCCTTCAGTCTGCTCTCGCCTTCCCTAGCCTTCACTCACCTTCAGTCTGCTCTTCCCTTGCCTTCCCTCACCTTAACTCTGACCTGTGAGGTGATAGTGTAGTGAGGGGTTAGTGATAATATAGTAATATTGTAATGAGGGGTTAGTGATAGTGTAGCAAAAAAACAGTATTGAAAAAGTATTGGAATGCAAGCATTTCTGCACATTAACAGGGCAGTTGTAGTTGGCCTACAGTGCTCACCAAGAATACTGTAAGCAGTTTAAGCATTTATTCTGACACGTCTCAGCACCTATTTCCCTTGAAATATTGCCTTCAAAGTCCAAATTCCCTCCCCTGTCCTGCACCCTACTTATTCCTTTACAGCCTATTCTCGCTCCTGCTGTGGATCTTGTTCCTACTTCTCTGCTTCGTAGCTATGCTTACTCCCAGCCAAATTTATGCAACTCTCATTTTCTTCTACAACAGACCTCAGGTACTACCATGGACCTTTGTCCCATCTTCACCTCTTGGCAGCCATGCTGCTCCCAGCTTCTAACTTTCCAGCTAGTGTCACTGAGGACCTTTGATACTATTGCCTGGCAAACAAACTGCATCCTGCCTTTTATGGTATAGCTAATACTCTCTCCTCCGGCTGCTGTAGGCCTTCAACCTGACCTCCCCCTTTGCAGCCACACTTCTCCCAGCCCCTGATTTTCAGCTCATGCTCTTTCCTCCCCCCTGCCTGGCACTCCAGGTCCCCAATGCCACCTCTGTCCTAAATGCCTTCCTCAAATTCAATTCACCCTCACATATGCTACTTCTCTTGCCTTTCGTCTTCTAGGCATCTCTGCCATCCTTAAGTTAACTTTCTACCCTGCCACCACACTTAAGCACCTCAGCACCATTTGGATTGTCTCTTTCTGGGTTCACTCCCACTTAACGAGCTGCCTTCTCTCTGTCTTGCTGACCATCAGCTCCTCTTTTGAGGCTTCTTTTGCTTCACCTTTCATTTCTCTAGATCACCCTTCAATTTCTCACTTTCTCTTACCTTTCCTCTATGACACTGGAACGGGACCTTCACGGCATACCTGCCAACTGAAGACATGTCAATTTCATTAATGCTGCCCCTTTGTTTTATTCGATGACTTTCATGGCAGCTACTAATCCACTTCCTTCTGGCCACATGATCTTAGCCATCTTGAGATTAACTCTGATGACACTATTATGTATGCAATGAATGATGTTATCACGTTATAACTGATTATGGTCTCTAACTGCATCGATGCTGAATTGCCCACGTCCGCATCTGAATGTATCGATTATATGATTAATTTCAACACCTCTGGTGTTAAATCCATTAACCATTATTTGATAATGAATCTCCATATGTAATTAAGCATTTCCCTTATAATTAAATTATCTATTTTAACCAATAACTATATTCAAAGCTGGGGAATATTAATGTATGGAGACAAGAGGAAGAAATAAACAAATAATTTAAAAAACACCATATTATTCAAAAAATGGTCACAGGGTCCTTATATAAATTAATAATTTTGACCAAATCTGGTAAAATTTATCACTATGAATACTCAGTGAGTGTATTTGTATTTCCATTATATAAATATTGTGTACAATGATATACCAGTCTTGTAATTGGGGGGTTCCATAGATAACCATATTCTAGTGATTGCTTTCTTACACTCAAAAAAAGGGTTTTGTGTGGTTGTTAGTTTACTATAAAGGAAACATGCTTATATGACACATATCAATTAAGTTTTGCATATAAACATGAATTCATAATGTTTCTTTAACTCAAATAAATGACATGTTTCCCCATACTTAATTAATTTGCGTTTATTGCTTGAAACTACCCATAGTGAAGCAGGATATGACGCAACGGAAACATCTTTTCACAGCGCCCACATTTTTCTTCAATGGTGTCTCAGGTATGTTAACACTTTACAAAATTTACTTTCATCCGTCTAAATACAGGATAACATAGAAGGTTATTTTTTGATACTGATTTAAATTATACTTTGCTTGAACAACATTAACATTTTATAGTCGCGTGTGTTATATTTTTAAAAAGGAATCGTGCGAGGATGTTTATATATTAACATTATCCTGGAGTTCTCCTCCACATTCTTTAAGCCTTAAATGGACTTGGAAATTAATTTAGGTGTGTTTGAGGCAGATCTTTGGGTTGGCGTTGGCTGGATTTATATTAAGTTTGCTCTCTGTGGTGATGTGCTAATGCTGAGAAAGCGAGCTTGCCTTCAGGCTTTAAGAGCCATCTTTCATTACCTGTTGTGGTAAAGCTCGTTCGCAGAAGTTAGGAAAATATTTAAATGTCTTTAGAGTGGAACTAGTTAGGGTAGAAAAATTGCGGTATCTGCAGTGAGAGTCTATTTTTTCAAACCATGGACACGTAATGCGGCTAATTAGCTAAGATTTAACTCCAGCATGAGCCTGAGGACATTATTTGCGTTTCGTTTTGGCGTTCACGTCGTGCACGTTCTAAAAGCAAAGCAAGCAAGCTCGCTGTTAGGTTAGTATTAGAGACCTGGACACACACCAAACTGTGACCGTTATCTTTGAAAACTAGTATTTGAACGGTTTTGAGTTATATACAATTTTTGTTGAAACCTTTATTTTAGAAGTATACTTTAACTAATTATGACAAAAACGTTATTCATTTCTTGTTTCCAATTTGTTTACAGGTTCCTGAGAGTGTTTAATTACAGTAGGATTTGAACCATTTCAGTGGTATTTTGCTTTGCTTCCATTGTAACATATTTGAGAGCGCTTTTTTACCCTGACAGGTTTAATTTTTTCGTTTTACCTTATGTAGAGCTGTTATCTAAACACATTTACTTATAGCGTGGTGGTGTTTTTTATTTTATTTTTTTAAAGAGTTGTTTTTGCCTGAATAAATAGTTAGAAACTAATTTACACTTTTAGTTATAAAGGATTTTTTGGGGGGTGGGTGGTTATTTTTTCATTATAAAGGGTTGTTTTTTTTAAGAAATGTGGCAATGTAAAGACTGTGGAATTACAGTGTCCAACAGATCTAAAATATTAAAACATTACAAATTGCAGCACAGGCATTATGGTCGGAGTCAGCGTTACCCTTGCACGTACTTAAACTGTCCATGCACTTTTAAGACATGGAACTCTCTTTTGATTCATTTAAGTCGGATGCATGCAACATGCTCTGGTCCTGAGCAGATCCAGTTCACCACGTTTAGTTGTCATGTGTGTGCATGTGCAGATCTACCATCTGAGAGGGATTATTTTCGTCATCTAAATACTCATCTAAGGAGAAAAGAGACTGTATGTTGTATGTTTTCTGGTTGTGATTTTCAGTCAAATGTCTATGGAACATTTAAGTCCCATAAAAACAGAAAGCACACTCCACATTCATTAAGTGATGTCAAAGTGGGTGTAGTTTCCATTTCTCACAAGGTACAGGAGCCTGACTTAGAAATTGAAGAGAGACAAGATGATGCTGATGATACACATTTAGACATGAACACAGTTCATGATTTGATTGATACTATTGTGGAAAACTTAGCTGCAATGTTGTTGAAACTGGAGCATTTTTTTCATCTTCCAGCCACAGCAATTGATGAGTTCCTAGAGGAGTTGCATTATTTGTTAACTTCTGCCCCTCTCTCAGAAAATAAGTTGCAAGAAGTATTTCAGAAACATGATATTGTTGTTACGGAGACAGTCCTTAAAGAAATTGCTAGTGTTAGTTCATTGCATCCATTACACACAGCTATAGGGAAAGGTGGATCTCTAAGCACTGCATATCAATGCAAAATTTTTTATAAAGATCACTTCAGTATCGTTGAACCTGTTGAATATATTCTTGATGCCAAACAGGGGAAGTCTTTTCAATATCTTCCTATACTGCAATCCCTTCAGAAGCTCCTTGTTAGGCAAGAATTGGTTGACAAAATAGTTGAAAGCCACAAAGTACAGTCAGACAATGCATTGACTGGCAAACAGCTTTACTCATCCTACAAGGATGGTGATCACTTCAAAGAAAATAGCTTTTTGTCAGGTAAAGATATTACACTTTCGTTAACTTTATATGTAGATGATTTTGAAGTATGTAATTAAGTATGTAATCCCCTTGGTACTTCACGTAGGAAACATAAGCTTTGTGCTGTGTACTGGATTTTAAGCAATTTACCACCAGGCTCACACTCATCATTGTCCTCAATCTACTTGGCTGTCTTGTGCAAAAGTGATGATGTGAAGTGTTATGGATATGATAAAGTGTTGGGCCCTCTTTTGCATGACCTTTCAACTCTAGAACAAGATGGTGTTTTTATTCCATTGCTTGGGCAATCAGTAAAAGGCACAATTTTGTCTGTGGTGGCAGATTACTTGGGTGCACATGGTATCGCTGGTTTTGTTGAAAGCTTCTCTGGAGAGTATGTTTGCAGATTTTGCATGGGAAAAAGTACAGACATACAGTCAAATGAGGTTAGGTCAGGTGTGTTCAGTCGTAGAACTAAAGATGCTCATGAAACTCACCTTAAAATTGCAGAGGTAAATGGTTCCAGCTGTTGTGGTGTGAAAAAAAACATGTGCTTTTACTAAGAGCCTTAAGCATTTTCATGTATTGTCTGGTTACCCCCAGATGTCATGCATGACCTATTTGAAGGTATAGTGCCAGTAGAGGTTGCACAGTGCTTGGATCTGCTCATTAGCTAAGAAGTATGTAACATTTGAAAGTATTAATGAGTCTATATTGCATTTCCCCTACAAGGGTGTAGATAAGACCAATAAGCCACATATTCTCCCCAGGTCATTTGCAAGCCGGAAAACAATTGGTGGTAACGCTCATGAAAACTAGAGTTTGGTAAGACTGCTTCCATTTTTAATAGGACACAGGATACCAGAGGATGAGCTTGCATGGCAAGTGCTTTTGGACATGAAGGATATTATTGAGCTTGTAGTTGCTCCAGTACACACTGAGGAATCTGTAGCTTACCTTGAGAGCAAGATCTCTGAACACAGGCAGAAGTACCAACAACTTTTCCCTTGTGTGAGACTGCTTCCAAAACACCATTATTTGGAGCATTACCCTGAGATGATTAAGTTGTTTGGTCCTCTTGTTCTGTTTTGGACCATGTGCTTTGAAGCAATGGTCCAGCAATTTGGAGTGTAGCTATTACTCTGCTGTATTTTTATGTTTAGGGTGAAATGAGAATGTGCAAATCGAAATATTTCTGTTTTCACAGGTTTGTTAAAATAGCAATGTTTTCTTTAATCAGACTGAGAGTCATCCTTGGAGAGAATAACTCTCAGCGGGTAGTACTTCAGGGTGGCATGCCATGTTCCGTGAGTGATCTTTTGGCTGAAGTTCAGAGGCAGTGTGGTTTGCCTGGAAATTTTAGACTGCAATTCATGGATCCTGAGTTCGACAATGAATCCGTGAATCTTATGTCAACCTCAGACCTTCAAGACAAAGCTAATCTTAAGGTTATATATTTGCCAGAGTCTTCCCCTGGTGCACAACAGGTGTTGTGCCAAGATGGTAGCCCTCATCACCCGTATATGGGAGCTTCCCATAGCAGAAACATATCCCCTGGTCTCTCATCCTCACACTCATCATCTTGTGATACAACCATATTGTCATCTCCTGCTCCTACATCTGCAAGGTCTTCCGAGTCAGCCATCAGCTTTAAGTCTTCTCCATGGCCCTCTATGTTTGTTGTGCCAAGGTTCTCTTATGATGCAGAACTCAAGTTGCAACAAGCAAATACAGCCTTTAAAGAAGTTGGTACAATCCTCAGTCCTGACCCAAAACTGAAATCATCCATTTTAGATGGTCTGGCAGAAGAAATTGTGAAGTATAAAATTTTTCCGACAGATTCAGATTTTGAACAGGTGGCTGAAGCACTTATTAGAAAGCATCCTTGTTTGAAAGAGCAAGGTTCCATGAGTGGTTGGAGTGGGTGGAAAGTGAGCTTGAAATATAAACTTGGGAACTACATAACAAAACTGAAGAATGTTGGCTGTATGGAGGTCACTGTAAATTCACTCAAGCAGAAACCAAAAGGAAAAAGTAGCCCTGCGTTTGCCATCAAAAAAGCAGGCAAATCCGAAGTGAATTACTGTCCCTCTTATCCAAGTGGTGAAACACCTGAAAGTCTTGAGAAAGCAAGAGTGGACCTTCTTTCAGAAGTTAAAAAGAAGGACAATGACCAGACTGTGAAATCTCTAATGGACAAGACCTTTGCGTTGAGAAGGCACAAGGTTGTTCAGGATTCTCCTCTTATTGCTGACTTCAAAATGAGATGGCCTGCTCTTTTCAGAACAAAAGAGGTAAGTGGATTCAGTTATCAGGGTCTGTTTATTCACCACACCCCCAAATTAAAGTCAGGGTAAGTTTTGTGCATCTGAATGTTTGCAGGTATGTGCTGAATTTGAACGGATTACAACAGTCCCTCTGCTCTCAAGATTCTTTTCCAAGCTGAATCTGCATTCTGCAAACCTTCTGAAATTGTTTGCCAAAGGAGGAGGGCTCCAAGGACAAAGGATTAAGAACCTCTTGATGGCCATGGCACAGGTATGCACAGTTGCACTCTAAATAAACAACTAAAATAAACAAGTGTGATAGTAACACTGCTTCTACACTGCTGTTGCATGTCACTGCATATTGTCAATGGGGAAAGTATGAAAAAAGATTAAAATTAGGCTACTGGTTAAATGTTACAGTAAATGCTTTTAGTTCACACACAATTGCAGCTGTACACCATCCCTTGTCATTTTTTAATCCTTCATTAGTGGTGACAAGATGCTGTTGGTTTGATATATTTGGTTGGCAGCACTGCTGTGTCTGATCCACTCATATGAGTGTGATACACGCTAACACCACCAACACCACGTCACGGCAGCACTGAGAATGATCCACAACTACATCACACCTGCTCTGAGGGGGTCCAGACCATTGAAGAATAGGATGAAAAGGGGGTAAATAAAGTATTCAGAGCAACCATTAAACTACAATGTAGTACAGTGCTTCGGGCAAACATTCACATTTTATGTTATTCCATAATTTGATTTTTTCTCTCTCATAATTCTACACTATAAATAGGTGTGCCACACTTGGAACATCATACTCAAAAAGACTTCAGGCTATAATTGCTGCTGAATGTGCTTCAAAAAAGTATTTGAATGCTTATGTACGTGGGACTTTTTTTTATGAATTTGCAAATAATCTTTTTTAATTTAGTCATTATGGGATATTGTGTAGCATTATGAGTGGGGAAAATTGATTTCAATTTTGGAATAAGGCTTTAGCATAAAAAAATAGAAGCACAGTGAATACTTTCCTGACGCATTGTAAATAATCCTGTATAGTCAGTGGAGCTGAGAGAATGGTCAATAAGTGTAGATATAAGGTAGTTCCTAATCCAGTGATCATTCAGTGTATTTTGTTAACTGGTTACTCTTCCCATCTTTAGAGAGACAACATTGAAGTTAAAAGAGAATGTTTACTTCGAGCTTTGTGTCTATTTGAATGAAGAACCAGACAATCTCATTCAGGAGTATATGGTAAGTAAATATATTTGAAATATTGAAGTGTGAAAATTCTATGTATGTAAGTATGTGTGGGGGCCCAGCACTTTGAGTATTTAAGAAAAAAAGTGTGTTAAGGGGTAGAGTGCAAGGGTGTTGGGGTGGTTGCTGTGGCGCAGTGAATCATCAATAGCATCCATTGTTGCTGAGTGAGGTGCCCCTACACTCTGAGATGTTTTCAGGGAGATGTGCAAAGTCATGCAGGCACCATATCTTGTTCTTTGGAGGGCCACATGGAACCACTCTACACCGTTTTAGCTGCAGACAAATTTAGAAAGATGAGGAGCAGCTGGTTAAGTGCAGTGAGTCCCAGTATTAGCAGCAAGCACTGTGCTCTCCAACAGAACTGCTCTTTGCAGGTGAGATGCTGCTGCTGCTGGGGCTAACTGTGCTCTTCTCTGATTCTTGCTGCTGACTGCAGCCAGAGCTGGGTTCCAGTGGTCCACAGGGCTCTAGGCGCTTCCTTTCTCAGAGTGGCTCTGGCCTCATGCTCCTAGAACATCAGAGCAACATAGAAAGCTGGTTGGCAGCCTGCTGCTCTGTGTGTGTTCACTAACAGGGATAGGATAAATGCAGAACATTTTTCTAAGGAGATTAATAAATGCAATTCTTCTCCTGTAGGATGCTGATGTTCCTGCAAATCAACAGGGAATTGAGCAGACCGTGTTGGGGATCTATGTGGTCAGAGCTGAGGGAGCTGAAGTTGTTAACCATATGTTACCCTTTCACCTTCTAGAAACTTTAATTCGCATGGGTTGTTATAATTAAGAATTTTTTGGGCTACATTCTAATGTTTTATGTGCTGTATTAAACATTTTGCAAATTTGATTATAGTTAACTGTCAAAGCGGAGCTGGGTGGGGTGGGGGGTTTTTTGGAGGCATTGCACTTTGTAATGTTAAAGTATTTTTATTCTTGCAGCATATATTCTAAAAATGGAAGCACTTACTACACATACATAGGTTTAGAAAAAAGTGTTACAGCATGTATGCAATTGATCTTTATTTTAATTATTTTATTCAGACAATGTCCCATATTATTCAAACAGCTCAGACAAATTATAGATCAACCCTAATGCTTTCCAGAAGGTAGCTTTCTCTGTGTTCCATTGTGTTTCTTATTGTGTCCAGGACTACACTTTATCCTTGTCTGGGAGCCATCCTATTGAGCCCAGTCGACAATTAGTTTTGCTTGTGATCTCTCACATGGTACATGTATATTTTGGCGTAATGTACAAGCTTTGTTTTAAAGTTAAATTGCTCAATATCTATTAATAAAAAAAATATTTTGCTTTGTAAATTGTTCACATTCAAATTGTGATCCTGGTACGAGTTACCATGCTATATAAAGTTTAGCAGATGATTGTAAGTGAAGCCCTTGCTACATTGTACTAAGTTTTAAAAGGTTAAATAATTAAGAGACTTTTAAGCGCTCTTAAGTGCATTTTGTTTTAAATTTATTTTGTTTTATCTATTTAAAACTATCCTTTGTATTGACATCAAGTTTTATCTTTTATAGTTTTATTTAACTTAATGTATATTTTCTACAAATACAGCTTTTGTGGATTTGTTACATGCAAGTTCTGTTTATTTCTCTGCAAAATTACACCATTAAGGGATATCACAGGCTTAACATTTCAGAGTTATTTCAACATTAGTATTTTGTGTGACAGTAATATAATCAAATTAGATGGAACCACTGTCCATAATTAAGTTTTGTAATGTTTTGTAAATTGCAGTGAAAATATATTAAGTTGAATAAACACAAGTGAAACTGATTCACCAAAGCCAATATATAGATGCACAGAGAACGTAGTTTAGATAGGTTATACAGACTTAATTTAATTGGTTTAGATGGACATTACCACTTTAAGTTGGATTAACCAAATCTAATTGTGTTGTTGTCACACACACGTTTTGTGTACTTCCAAAAATATTTTTTCATGTTGAAACAATACAATCATGATTATATTAAGTAGATTGAAAGAGTTATTTTTTTTAGTGTACTTGCAAGGCCTTCAGTAATTTTTTTTTTATCATTTTGGTCCAAGTACAAGGGAGATTAGCCAAGAATCTGTGTAAGAATTACACTGAATTAGTGTAAGAAAAGGAATGAGGTTCCATCATATATCTTCCTTCATTTTAACTGTTAATGGACCATCATTTACCTGAAACAAGTTGGATAGTTCTTTTGATAAAACATCTATTAAAGATTTGATATTTTTTACTTGCCAGTTAAACCTATATGTATTTCTACAGCTTGTAGGAGGGGCATAATCTAATGTAATAACCTGAGTTTTTTGTATATATATTTTATACCCGGAAAATGAACAATGTTTTGCCAGTGTGATAATCAGCCCTGGAAGTGATTGATTAGGTTGCCCTAGATACAGTAAGACAAATAACACTAGCTTTTGTTCAACACCATATAACTCAATTCCCCTTGCAGGTGCTGGTCATAAAATTAGAATATCATGAAAAAGTTGATGTATTTCAGTAAATCAATTAAAAAAGTGAAACCTGTATATTATACTCATACTTTAAACATGTAATTAATTAAGTTTTTATTTCTTTAAATTTGATGATTATAACTGACAACTAATGAAAACCCCAAATTCAGTATCTCAGAAAATTAGTATATTACTTAAGACCAATACAAAAAAAGGATTTTTAGAAATGCTGGCCAACTGAAAATTATGAACATGAAAAGTATGAGCATGTACAGCACTCAATACTTAGTTGGGGCTTCTTTTGCCTGAATTACAATGCAGCAATGCGGCGTGGCATGGAGTCGATCAGTCTGTGGCGCTGCTCAGGTGTTATGAGATCCCAGGTTGCTCTGGTATTGGCCTTCAGCTCTTCTTCATTGTTGAGTCTGGCGTATTGCTGCATCTTCTGCACAATACCCCATAAACATTTTCTATGGGGTTAAGGTCATGCGAGTTTGCTGGCCAATTAAGAACAGGGATACCATGGTCCTTAAACCAGGTACTGGTAGCTTTGGCACTGTGTGAATGTGCCAAGTCCTGTTGGAAAATGAAATCTGCATCTCCATAAAGTTGGTCAGCAATAGGAAGCATGAAGTGCTCTAAAACGTCCTGGTAGACAGCTGCATTAACTTTGGACGTCAGAAAACACAGTGGACCAACACCAGCAGATGACATGGCACCCCAAACCATCACTGACTGTGGAGACTTTACACTTGACCTCAAGCAACATGGATTCTGTGCCTCTCCTCTCTTCCTCCAGACTCTGGGACCTTGATTTCCAAAGGAAATGCAAAATTTACTTTCATCAGAGAGCATAACTTTGCACCTCTTAGCAGCAGTCCAGTCCTTTTTGTCTTTAGCCCAGGGGCAAGACACTTCTGATGCTGTCTCTTGTTCAAGAGTGGCTCGACACAAGGAATGCAACAGCTGAAACCCATGTCTTGTATATGTCTGTGCATGGTGGTCCTTGAAGCACTGACTCCAGCTGCAGTCCAGTCTTTGTGAATCTCCCCCACATTGTTGAATGGGCAATTAATCTTTGAGTAAATTATACCAGTCTGCTGTATATCTTTCTGGTCCTGGGGATTTTCCTGGTTTTAATATGACAATAGCTGAATTTAACTCTTCAATTGTGATCTGTTGTTTAAGTTGATAATTTTGTAAATCTGTTACTCATTTGATTTGTTTTGTTGGAAATATAAATCTTTAATAGATCTCAACTTTCTTGTATTTCCTCTATTTTTGATTCAATCACTCTTAATTATTGGATTTCTAATCTTATAGTGTTACCCACTTGCTGTTTCCGCAGCCTATAAGCTAGTTCCAGGATCCCGCCGGGAAGGTAGTCCCCTTTTTGTCTTATCTCCTGTTGCCTCCTTCACTGAATCATTTTCAAGATCAAGTTACCCATCTTCATAAAAAACCTTTAATTTTGCTCGGTACTGAGTCCAGAACTTTGTTATTGTCTTTTAAGATTCAGGGATTCCGCATATACTATTTGTTTACTAAATAGTGTGGAGGCATAATCATGGTTGAGGTTTCTCCACATAAAACCTCTCTTTTGCCACGTTATTTTCAATATCTGTCCCTGTGTTCTGTAACTAAGAAATCTACTGACCACCTATCTCTGAGGTGCACACATGGTTGCCCTTGGGCTCAAGGTGCAGTGGGCTCACTCTATCAAAATGCCCATGTCCAGTGGTATTTCAAGATTCTCTCTGAGCTGCCTCTCCACAAAAGTGATTATAGAGTCAGCCTCTTCCTCAGAACCTTCTAGAACCCTGTATATCCTCACATTTTCACACCTTGAACAACTCTCCTGGTCCGTTAGCTTATCTTTTAACAACTCAGACATGGCATCCTCAGTGTTCTGTATTCTTTCTTTGAATTGTGCAATTGATGTTTCTGTCTCGTCCACCCTAGTATTAACTTTTGCAATTTCTCCTTTGATAGCTTCAAGCTGACCTTTACAGTCATGTTGAAAATCCATCCATCCATTTTCCACCGCTTATCCGAGTCCGGGTTCGTGGGGGAAGCAGTCCGAGTAAAGAAACCCAGACCTCCCACTCCCCAGCCACTGCTCCTCCTGGGGTATACCGAGGCGTTCCCAGGCCAGTCGAGACATGTAGTCTCTCCAGCGTGTTCTTGGTCTGCTATGGGGCCTCCTCCTCGTTGGAAATGCACGGAACACCTTACCAGGAAGGCGTCCAGGAGGCATCCGGACCAGATGCCCGAACCACCTCAACTGGCTCCTCTCAACGTATTC